>NC_139646.1:17088279-17170779 GCF_964638095.1 Poromitra crassiceps
GGTCCCAATTCGTGCAGCTGTAACCTCTTAAAAACGTGTGTCTCTGGTCCATAAAACATGATTCTGGATTAATCTGTCGAAAATATAGCAAGCCCGTTTGTTGTGACGGAGTTCTCACTTCCTCATCTGGTCGCTTCCCTAGAATGGCCTGTTTCTATAATATATTCAGAACTAACAGTTCCCATTGGCCGCTGAGGGAGAGCCCGCCCCAGGCTCCCAGCGGCCAATCAGATTAGCGTCTGTGGACCAGCACGTTAGGTTGCGAGTTATCGTTAACTTAACGGTAATACGCTAAAGAGGACATCTCAAAATGCCTAGACTTACCGAATGCACATCTGCAGTTGCTGGATCACGTACAGTTGGCGTCGCTCCAGCTAGAAGTGTTAATTTTGTGGCTATAGACTAAATGGTGCAGGTAGCTTGTGTGAGAGGGACCCGCGCAGTATGCAGGAGGAAGCTAGTGACGTCGTAATTCTCTCCAGATTCCTCTCTGGGCAAACGACGCGTTTGGGGGTGTGGCTTGGAGGAGACTGCAGGGGGACGCTGGATAGGGACAAATCCAACTGTGGCAGTTCTGAGCGTGTGAGCACTCATTACAGGGAGGGCTGACAGCAGTATATATGCATTTACAAGTAAAAACAGCTTTTGCACGGAATGGGACCTTTAAGATAACTAGAAATATTGCTTGATTTGCGTGCTAATTTCTAGCATGCCTCGCACGCTTCGTGTGCTCGCCTGCTCAACTGCAGTTAAGCAATTGTGTGCCGCCTCACCTCTCTGCCTTATTATATACTGAGATTCACCTTTTACTTTGACTGTATGCGGGGTCTGAAATGAACACGCGCCAAACATCAAGTACCACTAAAATTTGCTTTTTGGCATAAATGACACCGGCCCCACTGGCTGGCAACTTTTTAAAACGATAACCTTTGAAAGTCTCAGTTGTCGTTGGTCTTTGCCTGCTCTCCAACTTAGAAATTAAGCTTCAACATTCTCCATTATAATTTGAATTCTGCTGGACTTGATTAATTAAGCTTTAATTTATGCTTCAATTTATGTTTCGTCGCGCAACACTTTTGAAACCGCCTATCGACAAATATCACATCAGAAGAGACAGAAAAAAGTGTCGAGAGACAGTTTCAAAAGTGTCGCGCGACAAAGCATAAATCAAGACTAACATTACATAAGTGGCGAGCTTTAAATTAACACGCCTAACTGATTCTATACACAAAATAGCATTGAGAGACTACTGTAGGCAAGGCAAGTTTATTTAAATTGCACATTTTATACACAAGGCAATTTGAAGTGCTTTATATAAAACATTAGATAACATTTTAAAAGCAATATAAATTATTTCTGTCTGGCAAAAAGTATTTTTGGCATGTGAGTGTTTGAGTCACTCCAACCCAGGCTATTGACCCGAATAACATGTGAAACCTGACCCTGAACCCCTACAGTCTGCTGCTCCACTGATCCATATGTCCCGTTGACCTCATTTGATCCAATGACACAGTACTGGGACATTCCTCGCAGCTGTTACTGCCAACCTTGTTGCATCCTGCAGTTATCGTCAGCTCCGCCTCCCTCAGAGCCGTCTGCAAGGCCAATAGTGTGACAATGGGACATATCACAGCACAACATAACAGCACCGTTATCCTGAAATGTAATCACTACTGATTCTCATGTTCACCAAACAGTTTACACACAGCCTGATGTTTTGGAGACAGGGCCACTGCTAGGCTTCCTGGTGCCCGGGGACATGATGATCTTAAATGCTTAAAGGATTAAAGGATCTTAAAAACCTTTATTTCTCAGCCTCTGCACTAGATGGAAACATGAAATAAAAACATTTGAGAGCTTAAACCTTTGGCTTTCATTGGAAATTGGGCATTTGGCCCTAATGTTCATTAAAGGCCCACTGCAGTCAGTTTTTCTACCTGTGTAACATTTGGTGTTCCATGTCAAACGCACATGAGCGCGCGCCGTATAATCTACCTGTGTAACGTTTGGTGTTCCATGTCAAACGCACATGAGCGTGCGTCGTATAATCTACCTGTGTAACGTTTGGTGTTCCATGTCAAACGCACATGAGCGCGCGCCGTATAATCTACCTGTGTAACGTTTGGTGTTCCATGTCAAACGCACATCAGCGCGCGCCATATAATCGCACGTCATCATTTATGCAAAGAATTTACATTGATAAGAACCGAAGGCTAATAGCCTGTTCTACTGCAGCATAATGACTGCAGCGTTGTAAAAGAAAAAAGAACAGCTTCGCCTCTTGCCTTGACTTTACTCTTTGTCTGCGCCCACACTGGAAATACTGGGGGGAAAAAACATTCATTTAGAAGTCACAATATTGCTTATTATCAACAAATAAACAAATCAACTAACCCTAACCCAACAAATATCAAAGCTGATGGGCTTTATGGAAAGAGCGTACCTCGAACAGTTATATCAAATTGGTCATTCAGTGGCATTTTACGCCAACGTAACTAACGTAGCTAACAGCTAGCTAATGCCAGAGGTTAACGCTAACTATTTACTGTATATTGCATTATCTGTCTATGATACGTCAGACGTCCATTATTATGTCTGACGTCATCACCTGTTTTTAGCAGCACCTTCATTTTTTTTACTTTGAGCACGAAATGAGGTTATTTGTCCAAAACAAAATACTGGCGAACAGTGTGGCTAATCAACAGACCAGGTCTCAACACATGAAATGTCTTAAAAATGAAAAATACACCGGGGCTTTGATATATACTTTTTTTAATCAATAAAAAAACAAACAAAAAATCATTTCTAATGGCTTTTAAATTATGTTAATGAATTAGGGCAAAGGTAATTATTTCCAAATAATGCCTTAATCGCTCAGGTCATCAGCCATTTTCACTGTCTGAAGCACAGCTGGAAAACTGAAATCGGGAGGGGCTAAACCTTTGACCTTATTTGTAACAGACTAAACCATTTTTGCATTACAGGGAGGGAAAGTCAAATTGTTTTTGACCACTATATCAAGGAAAATTAACAAGATAAAAAAACAAGCTTTTATGTGACTCACAAATACAAAAGTTTAAAAAAATAGGCCTATTTTGACAAATTATTCCAGCAGATTATATTTGGTGCCCTTTTTTATCAGTACAGTATGTTTATTAAAGTATTATTATAAGTAAATGTGTTACAAGAAAAACATCATCATAAGCCAAGTGGCAATAACCGCATAAAAAAATCATGGGGTACGCCCAAAAGGGCCCTCTAAAAAATAATAATAATAAGGGCCCCTTTGGAGCCCCCCCCCCCCCCCACCCCCAGGACCCAGGACAACTGGTTGGGTGCCCCCACCCCCACCCCCACCCCCACCCCCACCCCCTGGTCTGTTTTGCACAGGTTCCTGGGACAGCTGTAGCGGTCCATTCTTACATGTGTTTCAGTTCAAATCTCTTCATGAGCTCAGGCAATAACTTCTAGTTCTAGTATGACTTTACTTTTTCAAAATTTGCCATTCAGTGCATCCTTTATTTATTCTTAGTTTACACCATCACTTTTTTTTTTACTTGTAATTGAAGTCATTTGGGATATGAACAGTTGAGTGCATAGTACTGTAGCAAATCCAGACTAAACCTTAATGAATAAGAACTATGCATGAGTGTATTCTGACATGCATAATATAACATTATCAGATTAACCTTACTGACATTAGTTTAGAGTTGGAGTGTTGTTAGCCACTCAGCCCCCATCTCCCTCTGACAGGGCAATCAAAATGTCGCTCATTTTAAAAATAGGACTATGAGAAATCAGTTTAACAGTAACTCGAGGCAACAGGTGCGAGGCGATGAGCTCACCAACAGGATTAGACCTCTTAACATCTCAAATCACCCAACTGACAAATTTGGTTGGGTTCTGTTCTGTGAACATTTGCAAGTGCAACAGCTGCTGCTGCAAACAATGACAATAACGACGACCATGAAAACGCAGCATTATGTCATTCGAGGCGAGACATGCGCTTATCAGTGGAAACGGTCCGAGCTCTGGGCCGTGGAAACTGGAAACTTGGACGCGGCCAATCAGGAAATGTAACATAACTCCATTGTTGTTCGTGACCAAGTGGAAGCTCGGTTGGAGGTGTTGATTGTTGTGTTATCGGGACAGAACACGTGTTGCTTTCCGTGTTATTATGGCATCTTGCCCCCCTCCCCCTTCTTCTCTGTCCGGTGTGGTCGTTTTTATGTCACTCATACTACCCCTTCCCCCTCCCTCCCCCTCCAGGTGGCTTTTTCTTTGCTAAGCCCATGAGGGAAAACAAGTATTTGACAATGATGGACCCGTTCCAGCAGAAATATGGCAACGTCCTTAGCAGTCTGCTAATCATTCCTGCACTGGTGGCAGATGTCCTGTGGGTGGCACGCACACTCGTCAGCCTAGGTAAGTTACTTTGCATTTACACACACACATACACACACACACACACACACACACACACACACACAGTGAGATTATTCAGTGCCATGCTGTTTATTGTACTAGTTAAAGGAACACGGCAACATTTTGCGAGATTCGCCTATTTGCCATCCTCCCGATAGTAAGATGAGAAGATAGATGCCCTTCTCTTCTCTGTGCATTTAGTAGAAAAATAGAGACCTGCCCCTCCTGCTAGTTAGCTTAGCACAATGAATGGTAGCCTATGGTACCGGCTAGCCTACCCCCGTTAAGTCACCATAGACACTTTCCAACAGCTCCAAAACGCTCATATGTACATGTTGTGACTCATGCATTCACCATGTTATGAAATAATAATGCAAAATGACGAGACATTGTAATTTTCAAAGCAAATACATAGCCGGTGGCGGTATGGATTTAACTCGCCTACGGATTTAGCTCGGGGGTCCTGCGACTACCGATGACGTTGCGGATTATGATTCGCTGTAGCCCGAGCTGGCTGTGTAGGCCCCGCCCCTAGCCCGATCTGAACGGCTCTGAAGATCTACCAGCGTCAAGTGAATTTCACTTCCGATTTGCCTTCAAAGTAAAAGCATGATAAAGTAAAAAAAAAAATACAATAGAAATCGAAGTAGAAATCTAACTATGAGACCAACATAATGAACATAAGAACACTAATACTGTATGAACCTCTAGTTTAATGTTTGAATGAAAATAGACCTACAAAGGAGACCGTGTGTTATTTCTTGACTAAGCTTTCTACACTAATAGCTAATATTTTTGCAAGTGTAAAAAAATTAAGTGACTTATATGGTCGATTACTTCTTTATTTAATGGGAAAGCTTATTAAAACCGTATTTGCCTTGTTTTGAGCACAGGATGTGTGCAGAAATCTCCAGCTCACGCTGGTCAATAGACGGTACCTCTCACCTGATTATGGCCTCTCGGAAGACATCAAGAGAAAAGATTATCAAGCTATAGGTGACCCATTATACAAATTAATGGATGATGTGGTCTTGTGAAAAGTAGGTACTTCTGCAGATATAGCTTGTGAAATGTCACATGAGCCACACACACACACAATCTTATCAAAAAGGGGGTCTGTGGTCTCATTTGTCTCAGTTTAGGCGGTCCTTGATGTGGATAAGTTTACAGCTCTGGTTCTCTATTTGTTATTTTCAGCTGCAAATAATTTATATACATGTACGCTGAGGTCTGCTTCTGTTATCACAAATAAAGAAAAAGAATGATCAGAGTTCAAGGTAATTGTGAACAGTTATTAAACATGTCTCAAACTATGCCGTGTTTGGTCCTTGCATTTGTGGAAAAGGTCCTTGAAAGGTCATTGGGTTTTATGTTGAGGAAGCTGTGTGAACCCTGTATAATCTATGCTGCTAAAGAATATGTTGGCTAAAGCCTAACAATGTCATTGAGTGGCTAGCTAACTAAAACCACAATATCACAAGTCACAGACATTTTGTGCATCACTTTAGACTCCAACCAGCCGTTTATAGTGGTGAAACAATGGGTAAAACACAATATTAGGACTTCTGTTTCATGCCAAGCTAACACAAGCTAGATGAAGGTCCCTCCATGAATGATGAATGATGAAGGTCCCTCCATGTTGATAGTTTTCCCCGAGTTCGGTTACATCCCCTGGGTTGATCTGGCTGGTAAATTGGCTGGCTAACTACGTAGCAATTTGTTAGCAAACAAGCTAACATTGATATCTATCAGGCAAGCTAACCTTACCTATAGCAACTAAAACAGTCAATGGTGGTCAAGCTAACATCTAATCTTATAAATGCATCTATATATCAATGTTAGATCTGCTAATGCGGACAAATGTCAAGCTAATGTGACTGTAAAGGGCTCTATTTATTTATATGAACAAAAAAATAGAATGTGACTGAAGTGGGTCTGGGTTGACTTTATAGTATTGTCGTACATCATGAATGGGGATCACTTGGGTGGCAATTGTAAATAGTCTAGCAATGAGAAGATAATACAATCCAGTAGATGGCGGTAATGCAACTATTCTATGGATGCCAACCACCATTAAACACTAATAAAGAAGAAGAAAAAAGAACGCGACTGTTCGGCCGCTGCAGCCAATCATAACGCGTGAAGTAGTGATGCCATCTGTAGTTGCAGGACCCCCCGAGCTATTGCTGTAGCCCGAGCTAAATCCGTACCTACACCGGAACTACTTTCCTGACAAAACCGCTGGGCTTCCGGCTATGTATTTGCTTAAAACATTTTCATACAACATGTACATAACATTGGTGACTTAACGGCGTAGGCTAGCCAGTACCATAGACTACCATTCATTGTGCTAAGCTAACTAGCGGAAGGGGTGGGTTGCTACTTTTCTACTACACGCACAAAGAAGAGAAGGGTATTTATCTTCTCGTCTTACTATCGAGAATCTGTCAAATACGTATGTTCCTTTAATGGCTGCTGCGTTCTTTGATGTTTTTTCACATCAGTGGAAGACAAACCTATATCTGCACCTCAACACATTACGTGTTGTTTGAATACATTTTTGCGCAGACACAGTTCTAGATATTTTACACATAAGCCATTCAATTGCTTTAGTACTTATAATAAGGTCTTGAATCTGATAGTTTTGAATAACAAATACCTTTACTTTGTTCATAAAGGGTTGCGTCATGCTGTTAAACTGAAGAAGAAAACAATAAATACAGAAAATAATTTTAGTGTTCAAATGTTGTTCAAATGTGTTCATTTCAAATGTTATTTCTTTTAGTTGGGAGAACTAATGTAAAAAATTATATAACAGTCAAAAAAACATTTATGACTATTATAATTTTGATACCGGTATCAAATTCAAGGTACCGGCACTGGAAATGTTCAAATGATTTCCAGCCCTATACTGTAGGTACAAAAGCATACAGGCATGTTAAGTAGCCTGTGTGCCGCACTGTTGATGATTTCCTCTGCTACTCTGACTAAATGTATGAAACACATTCTCACATCAAGGAGTGAGAAAATGCAAATGTTGACCCATGACAGCGCAATGAGGGTCATTCACTGAAATAACTGGCGTTATTTCTAACATTCTGTAGTGCGGAAAAATACTCCAGCTGTGGTTATTTGACAATTGAAGTGGGCTCATTGTGATGCTGTTTATGTAATGGTATTATTGTTTATTCTGCAAATTATGAATTCACTGTGTATGGGTGTGGCTGTGGTGTGGTGTGGTGTGATGTGGTGTGGTGTAGATGTGTGTTTACGCGCATTGGTGGATGCAAGTGTCCGTGTGCACCGCTACGTGTGTGTGCGTGCGCGCGTGCGTCCTTGTGTGTGTGTGCGCGCGTGCATGCATGTGTGTGTGTGTGCGTGTGCGTGTGTGTGCTTGCGTGTGGTGTGTGTGAGAGAGATAGAGAGAGAGAGAGAGAGATAGTGTGTATATTGTTCTCTTGTGTGTTTTTTAATGCTGTTTTCTTTTCCAGTTTTTTGAAAATGGGGGTTAAACAACGAGCAGCCTGTTGATTGTGAAAGGTGATCAATTATTCAAACCAGGTTGAGTCTCAAGAGACTTCTTTCCATTCTTTGTTCCAAAGCTCTGACTGAGCTGAGGCACAGATAAAACACTGTTACTGTAACACTGTTTAGTTATCATGACTGAGCTGAGGCACAGATAAAACAATGTTACTGTAACACTGTTTAGTTATCATGACTGAGCTGAGGCACAGATAAAACAATGTTACTGTAACACTGTTTAGTTATAATGACTGAGCTGAGGCACAGATAAAACACTGTTACTGTAACACTGTTTAGTTATCATGACTGAGCTGAGGCACAGATAAAACAATGTTACTGTAACACTGTTTAGTTATCATGACTGAGCTGAGGCACAGATAAAACAATGTTACTGTAACACTGTTTAGTTATCATGACTGAGCTGAGGCACAGATAAAACACTGTTACTGTAACACTGTTTAGTTATCATGACTGAGCTGAGGCACAGATAAAACACTGTTACTGTAACACTGTTTAGTTATCATGACTGAGCTGAGGCACAGATAAAACAATGTTACCGTAACACTGTTTAGTTATCATGACTGAGCTGAGGCACAGATAAAACAATGTTACTGTAACACTGTTTAGTTATCATGACTGAGCTGAGGCACAGATAAAACAATGTTACTGTAACACTGTTTAGTTATCATGACTGAGCTGAGGCACAGATAAAACAATGTTACTGTAACACTGTTTAGTTATAATGACTGAGCTGAGGCACAGATAAAACACTGTTACCGTAACACTGTTTAGTTATCATGACTGAGCTGAGGCACAGATAAAACAATGTTACCGTAACACTGTTTAGTTATCATGACTGAGCTGAGGCACAGATAAAACAATGTTACTGTAACACTGTTTAGTTATCATGACTGAGCTGAGGCACAGATAAAACAATGTTACTGTAACACTGTTTAGTTATCATGACTGAGCTGAGGCACAGATAAAACAATGTTACTGTAACACTGTTTAGTTATCATGACTGAGCTGAGGCACAGATAAAACAATGTTACTGTAACACTGTTTAGTTATCATGACTGAGCTGAGGCACAGATAAAACACTGTTACCGTAACACTGTTTAGTTATCATGACTGAGCTGAGGCACAGATAAAACAATGTTACTGTAACACTGTTTAGTTATCATGACTGAGCTGAGGCACAGATAAAACAATGTTACTGTAACACTGTTTAGTTATCATGACTGAGCTGAGGCACAGATAAAACAATGTTACTGTAACACTGTTTAGTTATCATGACTGAGCTGAGGCACAGATAAAACAATGTTACTGTAACACTGTTTAGTTATCATGACTGAGCTGAGGCACAGATAAAACAATGTTACTGTAACACTGTTTAGTTATCATGACTGAGCTGAGGCACAGATAAAACAATGTTACCGTAACACTGTTTAGTTATCATGACTGAGCTGAGGCACAGATAAAACACTGTTACTGTAACACTGTTTAGTTATCATGACTGAGCTAAGGCACAGATAAAACAATGTTACTGTAACACTGTTTAGTTATCATGACTGAGCTGAGGCACAGATAAAACAATGTTACTGTAACACTGTTTAGTTATCATGACTGAGCTGAGGCACAGATAAAACAATGTTACTGTAACACTGTTTAGTTATCATGACTGAGCTGAGGCACAGATAAAACAATGTTACTGTAACACTGTTTAGTTATAATGACTGAGCTGAGGCACAGATAAAACACTGTTACTGTAACACTGTTTAGTTATCATGACTGAGCTGAGGCACAGATAAAACAATGTTACTGTAACACTGTTTAGTTATCATGACTGAGCTGAGGCACAGATAAAACAATGTTACTGTAACACTGTTTAGTTATAATGACTGAGCTGAGGCACAGATAAAACAATGTTACTGTAACACTGTTTAGTTATCATGACTGAGCTGAGGCACAGATAAAACAATGTTACTGTAACACTGTTTAGTTATAATGACTGAGCTGAGGCACAGATAAAACACTGTTACTGTAACACTGTTTAGTTATCATGACTGAGCTGAGGCACAGATAAAACAATGTTACTGTAACACTGTTTAGTTATCATGACTGAGCTGAGGCACAGATAAAACAATGTTACTGTAACACTGTTTAGTTATAATGACTGAGCTGAGGCACAGATAAAACAATGTTACTGTAACACTGTTTAGTTATCATGACTGAGCTGAGGCACAGATAAAACAATGTTACTGTAACACTGTTTAGTTATAATGACTGAGCTGAGGCACAGATAAAACAATGTTACCGTAACACTGTTTAGTTATAATGACTGAGCTGAGGCACAGATAAAACAATGTTACTGTAACACTGTTTAGTTATAATGACTGAGCTGAGGCACAGATAAAACAATGTTACTGTAACACTGTTTAGTTATCATGACTGAGCTGAGGCACAGATAAAACAATGTTACTGTAACACTGTTTAGTTATCATGACTGAGCTGAGGCACAGATAAAACAATGTTACTGTAACACTGTTTAGTTATCATGACTGAGCTGAGGCACAGATAAAACAATGTTACTGTAACACTGTTTAGTTATCATGACTGAGCTGAGGCACAGATAAAACAATGTTACCGTAACACTGTTTAGTTATCATGACTGAGCTGAGGCACAGATAAAACACTGTTACTGTAACACTGTTTAGTTATCATGACTGAGCTGAGGCACAGATAAAACAATGTTACTGTAACACTGTTTAGTTATCATGACTGAGCTGAGGCACAGATAAAACAATGTTACTGTAACACTGTTTAGTTATCATGACTGAGCTGAGGCACAGATAAAACAATGTTACTGTAACACTGTTTAGTTATCATGACTGAGCTGAGGCACAGATAAAACAATGTTACTGTAACACTGTTTAGTTATAATGACTGAGCTGAGGCACAGATAAAACACTGTTACTGTAACACTGTTTAGTTATCATGACTGAGCTGAGGCACAGATAAAACAATGTTACTGTAACACTGTTTAGTTATCATGACTGAGCTGAGGCACAGATAAAACAATGTTACTGTAACACTGTTTAGTTATAATGACTGAGCTGAGGCACAGATAAAACAATGTTACTGTAACACTGTTTAGTTATCATGACTGAGCTGAGGCACAGATAAAACAATGTTACTGTAACACTGTTTAGTTATAATGACTGAGCTGAGGCACAGATAAAACAATGTTACTGTAACACTGTTTAGTTATAATGACTGAGCTGAGGCACAGATAAAACACTGTTACTGTAACACTGTTTAGTTATCATGACTGAGCTGAGGCACAGATAAAACAATGTTACTGTAACACTGTTTAGTTATCATGACTGAGCTGAGGCACAGATAAAACAATGTTACTGTAACACTGTTTAGTTATAATGACTGAGCTGAGGCACAGATAAAACAATGTTACTGTAACACTGTTTAGTTATCATGACTGAGCTGAGGCACAGATAAAACAATGTTACTGTAACACTGTTTAGTTATAATGACTGAGCTGAGGCACAGATAAAACAATGTTACCGTAACACTGTTTAGTTATAATGACTGAGCTGAGGCACAGATAAAACAATGTTACTGTAACACTGTTTAGTTATAATGACTGAGCTGAGGCACAGATAAAACAATGTTACTGTAACACTGTTTAGTTATCATGACTGAGCTGAGGCACAGATAAAACAATGTTACTGTAACACTGTTTAGTTATAATGTCTCAATTCTGTGTGACAACTTCAGGGGATGCTCCTCACTCCTCAATCCCTCAAGTGAAATCTCCCATAAATGTTATTGGGACACGGCCCTCTGGGTAGGGCACTATATAGTGCCTCCTCTGGTCAGCCTGCACATGTATCGGAGGAAGCACGTGCTAGTCTATGGCTCTCCCCAGATCGGCAGAGGGGGTGGAGCAATCACCGGGACAGCAGGGGGAATTGGCCAAGTACAACTGGGGAGAAAATGTGAGAAAATCTGAAAAACATGTTATTGGGACAGGCCTTACATGCACATGTCTGACACGCGTGACACACACACACTACACACCACACAAACACACACACACACAAGCACTTGACACCCCTGAGAGTGAGCGGAGCACTTGGGAGTGCTGTTGCCGGGAGACTGTTGATGTGTGTTTCTGTAGACTGTAAACTGAGTGTGTGCTCTGCTTGAGTGAGTGTGTCTGCTGTGCAGGATCCAGTGCCAGAACTGCATTCACTTGTAAAGACTTGTCCATGTGTCTGTCGCCAGAGTGGAATCAATAATACACAATAAAATCATTGTTAATCAAATATCTGCGGGGGGATTGGAGAGGGAGGAGATGGGGGGCGACAGGAGGGCTGCGTGCGTGTGTGCGTGCGTGCGTGCCTGCGTGTGTGCGTGCGTGCGTGCCTGTGTGTGTGTGTGTGTGTGTGTGTGTGTGCGTGCGTGCCTGTGTGTGTGTGCGGGCGTGCCTGCACACCCGCATGCATTTTGAGAGTGGGTGGAGGGTCTAAAAACAGATGGGGGGTATTTAGGTAGCTCGTTCCCTCTCTCCATCCCTGGTGCTCTCCATTAAGCCCTAGAGACCCCTAAATCTCGTTCCTCCTCTTTCCTCTTGCTAAATTTAGCTCAGGGGAGAGCAGCGAGTCATGCTGTTTGCATAATCTCCCACCACGCTTAGGACAAACAACACATAATGTCTGGAGTGGCTTGTTTGTATGGCAATTAACTTTAATTAATTAGTCTGTCAATACTTTCAGCTCATTAGGAAAACCGGGGGCAGGGGGGGGGGGTGGAATTAACAATTTAAGCTAATAGCAAACATCAGATTGGTTAATCGGGGTGGCAAAAAGCCTCAGGAGGGTAACACATGAGGTGTAAAAAGCCTCAGGGGTAAAATACATGAGGTGTAAAAACAGGTAGAAACTAGAAGGGCTCTCGGAGAGCGCACACCTCCGCCAAGGATCGTGCTATTATTTGCATGTTCTGATCCGGATCTGCTCCCAAGTGTAACGGGTTCTTCTTTGGCCCGGCTACGCTCTTCTACAAAGTCTCATGAAAATCGGGCCATTAGGGGGGTTTTTCCCGAAATTCTGCTGACAAACAGCACCAAAAACAGAACCTCTTTGGCGGAGGTAATAAACATGTCAAAATGACAAGCAAGGGGGTGAAGGGTCAGAGTGAATGGGTCAGGTGTGCTTTACCTAGAAGGCTGAGATGAAGGGTCACACGGGGGTTAAAGGTGAAAGGTCAGCGGGGTGGTGAGTAGCGATCGATGGTGCCGATCTGACACTTCTCTGTTTAAGGGCATTGTTGAGGTGCGGCAGCAGGCTGCGGCTGGGGCGACCCTGGCAATGTCGGAGAAGAGACGGCGAAGGTAGTGACGCTTTGCTTGCCTTGTTTGAGTAACAAGATGTATTTTCATTTATTTACTTCTTTATTCATTTTTAAGTTTTTCATTTTTCACACTTTTTCCTTCTCTCCCCCCCCCCTTTTTTTTTTTTTTACTTAGGGAGCAGGAAAGGAATGTTTTGGAGGCTCACAATCAATAGGCTGCTTCTGTTATGTGTTTCTGTATGGTTCTTTTTGTTCTGCTTTGATCGTGATCATTTTTAGGTTGGCTTCTTGCTTACGTATCCGAAGCTCTCGGACGCTTTTGAAAAGGTTTAAACCAAACCCACCCATGCTTAAGTCTAAACCTCATTCTTGTCTTTAAACTACTAGAATTTGCCTTACCTTATGCAGGTAAATGTAATTTTGTGTGTCAATGTGTTATTTGGGAAACATTGCTTATGGACATTATAACAAGGCAATATCATTGCCCAGTTTCATAGTAAATCATACCATATTAGAACTGCAGTATGAAAAAGATATAGGAAAGTGTGTATATATATATATATGAATGTTTGTGTTTGTGTGAGAGAAGAAGAGAAAGAAAGAAAGAAAGGGACGTGTAAACCTCATTCTTGTATTAAACTACTAGAACTGAATTGCTTTACCGTCTGCAGGTAAATGTCAATTTTGTGTGTCAATGTGTTCTTTGGAAAACATTGCATATGGACAATACGATAACATGGCAATGTCATTTGCCCAGTTCCATAATAGATCATACCGTATTAGAACTGCAGCATGAAAACTTCTATAGGAAAGTGTGTATATACATGACATGTACTGTATGTGTGTTTGTGTGAAAGAATGAGGAAAAGAACTATCCCAGAGAGCAGTTGCATGCACCTTTAGCAAACCCTAACAGCTGTACATGACTAGTAACAGTTGATTGACAGTACGGGGCTCGACATTCTTGATCAAATGTCGCTTGACAGAAATAAAAGAGTCACACGACGTTTTTCATTTATACTTCGGTGAAAGGTTTCAGTTGTCGTTCAACCCCCCCTAACGCGCCCCCCTACCCGCGCGCCCCCTCCCACCAGCAGTGTCTCTCCCCTTGGCTCCACGCCGAGGACAAACAGCTGTTTGTTTCCAATAGCCTGCTGTAACATTTTCTCTGCGTCCAAAACACAGTCAGAACATCTCTCCCCAGTCCTAAATGCAACAAATAACCACCGCCCTCTATCTGTATCTCCCCGCCTCGGTTCTGACAGAACTTCTCTTTTCAGAGAACCGCTCCGCTCCTCCAGAACCACCACTCCGGAAACCTGTTGGTTTTGCTCAGGGCAGGCTGGCAGTCAGACATCGCTACACTTTCAGAACTCTCTCTAGCGTATCAATCACATTCACGCGAGAAAATATGAGAGTGTACATTCTCCAGGTACACTAAAGACATCTGTCAAGCGACAGTTTCAAAAGTGTCGAGTGAGAAAGCATAACTTGGGCTTCAGATGTTTCCCCTATCAATCCACTGGTTGTAAGTGCTCTGCTGTGTTGTTCCTCCAGGTGGAACTATGAGTGTGATCCTGGACCTGCAGTATGTGTACTCCATCATCATCTCCTCAGTGGTGGCCATCATCTACACACTGCTGGGGGGCCTCTACTCTGTGGCCTACACAGACGTCATCCAGCTCATCCTCATCTTTGTCAGCCTGGTGAGTAACTTGGATTCATATTGTTCATATTTTCGCACTTTATCAAAGCTTTTGCCTCTTGTTTTGCATGAGATGAACGCTTAAACTTAGCTTCAGATAGCTCAGTTTTACTTTAAAACTAGACAGAACACAAATTAGTGCTAAACTGCAACCCTACTGTATTTTCAATGACTTAACTTTCCAATTGCAGACTGAAAACCTCCCCTTGTGTTCTTGTGAATGTGTTTTTGTACATAGTGGGTGTGTGTTCCCTTCATGTTGACCAACCCTCACTCTATGGACATCTCGCTGACGGCCTTCAACCAGACCTTCCAGGCCCCCTGGATCGGCAAGCTGGAGCCCAATGAGGCGGGCAAGTGGGTGGACGATTTCTTGGTGTTGGTGAGTGGGAGAGGTCCATATAAACACACACAGACCACAAAAATGTCCTTTAACGCGCACAACTTATGCAATTACAGTAATGGCATCAAAGCAATAGACCCCCACCCCCTTTTTAATTAAACCCAGCTGTTTGTTCTTATTTCATTAGATGAGAAAACAACCAAGCACAACAACAACAAAATGAACATTGGAAAAAAGTCATGGGAGAATCCCCCCCCCCCATTGCTGTACACATTGACTTCCCTCACACACCATCTGAACTGTGTGTGTGTGTGTGTGTGTGTGTGTGTGTGTGTGTGTGTGTGTGTGTGTGTGTGTGTGTGTGTGTGTGTGTGTGTGTGTGTGTGTGTGTGTGTGTGTGTGTGTGTGTGTGTGTGCGTGCGTGTGCGTGCGTGCGTGTGTGTGGCAGGCTTTGGGCGGTCTGGCTTACCAGGCGTTCTACCAAAGGATCCTGTCTGCCTCGTCTTACACCCAGGCCCAGGTGACCTGCTTCGCCTCCTCAGCCTTCTGCCTGGTGCTGGGCATCCCCTCCATGCTGATCGGAGCTGTGGCTGCATCAACAGGTACACACTCTCCACACTCACAATGCATCAACAGGTACACACTCTCCACACTCACAATGCATCAACAGGTACACACTCTCCACACTCACAATGCATCAACAGGTACACACTCTCCACACTCACAATGCATCAACAGGTACACACTCTCCACACTCACAATGCATCAACAGGTACACACTCTCCACACTCACAATGCATCAACAGGTACACACTCTCCACACTCACAATGCATCAACAGGTACACACTCTCCACACTCACAATGCATCAACAGGTACACACTCTCCACACTCACAATGCATCAACAGGTACACACTCTCCACACTCACAATGCATCAAATCTGAAATCTCTGGATCTCCCCTCGATAGGAGAAGCCCAAAATAGGGCACTAACTGCTGACATAACTGTTACTGAGCTAGATAGAGCAATAGCCCGGCTGAAGGCGGGGAAATCGCCCGGAGCTGACGGTTACGTTGGTGAATGGTATAAAGCTTTTAGGCCTGAGCTGACGTCGATGCTTCTCAATTGCTTCAACTATACTCTTAAAAAAGGACAGATGCCTCAGTCATGGAACGAAGCAGTTATAACTATAATCCATAAAGAGGGTAAAGAAAAAGTAGAGTGTAGCTCTTACCGACCAATATCTGTTTTAAATACAGATTATAAGCTGTATGCATCAATAATTGCCAAACGAATTGACCTTATAGTTCCAGAGCTGATAGACGAAGACCAGACGGGGTTTGTCCGAGACAGGCAAACCCAGGACAACATTAGGCGAACACTCCATGTGATTGACCACGTGTCTAAGGAAGGAATCAGTGCAACGTTAATTAGTTTGGACGCCGAGAAGGCGTTTGATTCGGTGGGGTGGGGCTACTTATATCAGGTGCTGGAGCGATTTGGCTTTGACGAGAGATTTGTACAGTGCATTAAGTCAATATATTCAGCACCTACAGCTAGAATACGAATTAATGGACAGTTGTCCCGCCCCATTACACTAGAGAGAGGTTGCCGTCAAGGTTGTCCTCTTAGCCCCGCCCTTTTTGCATTTTTTATAGAACCTTTGGCACAGGCAGTGAGGGAGGATCCAGAGATCAAAGGGATTATGATTGGAGGTGTGGAGTACAAAATAAGTTTGTTTGCAGATGATGTTTTGTTGACCTTGGGAGAACCGGGAAGGAGTATACCCAAACTGATGTCCCTCTTGACACTGTTTGGCTTATACTCAGGTTATAAACTGAACACGCACAAGTCCCAATTATTTTCCTACAAATTTACACCAGCAGCTGTGTTACGGAGCAGATTTGATGTCAAATGGGAATCCACTACTATAAAATATCTGGGTGTATGGATCCCCAAAGATATTACCAGAATATACGAAAATAACTATGGTCCTGTCATTAAGGCTATAAAGGCGGACCTTGACAGATGGTCAGTTCTGCCATTAGACTTGTCGAACCGAATTGAAACGATAAAAATGAATATACTTCCTCGGTTGTTGTATCTATTTCAGTCACTCCCCGTAGTAGTACCACCTAAAGAGTTTAATGAATGGAACAGGATGATCTCAAGATTTGTATGGGACAGTAAAAGACCACGCATCAAATACAGCATATTACAACTATCGAAAGACAAAGGGGGACTTTCTTTGCCGTGTCTTGAGGACTACTATATCGCTGCCCAGCTGAGGCCACTGGTTTGCTGGTGCAATTCAAATTATTCAGCCAAGTGGAAAGACCTGGAATTAAAACAATTTAACATCCCTGCGCAATCTATACTAGGCAACTGTAAACTTCAGGCTGCCTGTCTAGACAAAGCAAACCAGTGGACTAGAGTGGCCCTTAAGGTATGGCATAGAACCTGTAGAAGGTTACACCTGGAAAAGTATACAAGAATACTTAGATGGGTGGCATACGATCCAGACTTCAAACCTTTGAGATTAGATAAACAATTTAAGCACTGGGCAGCGAATGGGGTAACGGCATACTGCACCATAATCAAGGCCGGTACTCTGGATTCTTTTGAACACCTAGCAAATGCCTACAGTCTTGAGAAAAAAGATTTTTTTAGATATCTCCAGGTTAGAGACTACTATAACAAAGAAATCAAACAAGAAACCAACGAATTCAATTTGATTAATAGATTTACCGATGCATATAGATTTAATAATAACAAACATCTTATCTCACAAATCTATAAAAAACTGCAAAATGCTAATAACATCTCTACAGTTAAGGTCAAACAGAGGTGGGAAATGGAGTCAGGCCTGGAGATATCTACTGAGGACTGGGATGGCATTTGGGAGGATCACGCCAGGACTACTAGTTCAGGAACCTGGCGGGAATTTTCCTGGAAGAATATAATTCGTTACTTTGTGACCCCTAAATTGAAATTTAAACAGGGGGGCTCTCTGGGACAAGATGTATGTTGGAGGATGTGTGGTAAATCTATGGCGGACCATTATCACATATTCTGGGGATGTCCTGTGATCCAAAGCTTCTGGGAAGAGATCACCAGAGAACTGGGGATTATCCTTGGGACTGAGTTAGAATGCTTGTTTCTTTCATTATATCTTGGTAGAATACCGGAGGGCATTCAGGCACAGGACGAATACATGTTCAAAATATTTCTGATTGCAGCCAAGAAGGCTATTACTCGAAAATGGCTTCAACCGACCCGGCCATCAATGGACGACTGGATTTCGGTAGTCGATGAGATCCACTGTATGGAGAGACTGACATTTTCCTTGCGACTGAGATATGAACAGTATATAACAAAATGGACAAAATGGATTGTATATACAATGGGAAGCGACCCCTTGTCTGAGTAACAAGTAACCCACACTGAGTGCAATTGTCGATCAAAATAACCCGCTGTATACCATCTTATGTTTTGTCTGTCAATTTTTCTGTCCTTGTCTTTTTTTATTTTCAACTTGAAAACTCCAATAAAAAGAAAGTTTCAAACAGGTACACACTCTCTACACTCTCAATGCATCAACAGGTACACACTCTCCACACTCACAATGCATCAACAGGTACACACTCTCCACACTCTCAATGCATCAACAGGTACACACTCTCCACACTCACAATGCATCAACAGGTACACACTCTCCACACTCACAATGCATCAACAGGTACACACTCTCCACACTCACAATGCATCAACAGGTACACACTCTCCACACTCACAATGCATCAACAGGTACACACTCTCCACACTCTCAATGCATCAACAGGTACACACTCTCCACACTATTAATTAATCAACAGGTACACACTCTCCACACTCACAATGCATCAACAGGTACACACTCTCCACACTCTCAATGCATCAACAGGTACACACTCTCCACACTATTAATTAATCAACAGGTACACACTCTCCACACTCACAATGCATCAACAGGTACACACTCTCCACACTCACAATGCATCAACAGGTACACACTCTCCACACTCACAATGCATCAACAGGTACACACTCTCCACACTCACAATGCATCAACAGGTACACACTCTCCACACTCTTAATGCCAGCTTTGCTTTGATTTGTTTATTGTTTCATTCGTTTATTCCTTTCCTCGTTACATCCCGCTCCTCTGAAAAACAATGCTGATTTATTTTGCACATGATCCGAAAACTGCAAACGGTTTTGGAGTCATTCATCTAGTTGAACAGTTATGACATCACTGGCATCAACTTGAACTCAAATCAACTCAAATCAAAGTAAATGAATGACTGTGTAGTGTGTAACTGTTTACAGTTTCAAGATATGTGTGAGATCATGTGCAAAATAAACCAACATTATTTTTCGGTGCCCCTTTAACAGAGTTTATTATTATTTTATAAACGGTCTCAGACAGGGGGGCAAGGTGACCACGCCCATTTAGGAGACCGGAGGACTATACCAATTCATACTATTGGCGGAGCCTGTAATGAGTCAGCTCTAAGTATCAAGTATCTCTGCTGTTAAATTGCCCCATCCTCCTCTTTGTCCTCCACCCAGACTGGAATACGACCAGCTACGGCCTGCCCACCCCATATGAACGCGGCCAGGCGGGCTCCATCCTCCCCATCGCCCTGCAGTTCCTCACCCCGGCCTACATCTCCGTGATCGGCATCGGGGCGGTAGCCGCTGCTGTCATGTCCTCCATGGACTCGGCCTTGCTCTCCTCCGCCTCGCTGTTCTCCTCAAATATCTACAAGAACATCATCAGGAAACAGGTGAGAACAGGGGTAGATACGAACGCAGTCCCTACACTGTTCCCCGAATATCAAGTCAGAGTGTTATGTCCTCAACCAAACATGGAGATAGCGTCACATGAATGCCCCAAGAATGTTGCTGTATCCTTAAAGGACGGCTTTACCGTGGGGAATATGAATATATATCAATCTCACGCCCCTAAGGTTTTAGAATCCGTTGAAATATTTTGAAATTGGAGCTTCACTGCCTGACCTATCAGGCATCTCTCACATTTTTAGGGAAGCCGGATGACGCGTTACGCGTCACCCGGCTTCCCTCCCCGCTTGCGGAACTCGAGCGCCTATGAACTACAAGTCTTGTGAGCCATGGTCCCGCCTCTAGAGGTCCTCCACGCCCCTTCAGAGCTCTCGACGAAAAGCAAAAGGCAGCCATCTTTTCAACCGCCTAGCCTGCTGTGGCATTGGAAAGCTCGTCAAATTTGACATCTAGTAGTAGGTGAGTTGAAGTAACGAAATCAACGCTGAGCAATGTACCCATTTTTACACATTTTTACAGAAAATAGTTACAACATCAGATGCGCGTAACTCCTACGAAAATGCCTTAAAATGCATGAAAAAAAAATTATGAAGACATCTCCCGACATATATACTACCGTTTACATTTGGTGCAATTTGGAGGCAATTTTATTTTCGATTTATTTCTTCTTCTTTGTATCTTTTATTGTCGAAGCCTTCTTCTTCTTCTTCTTCTTTGAGTTTTATGGCGGTTGGCAAACATATATGTGCATTACCGCCACCTACTGGAGTTTGATATCAGCCAAATGCCTGAGGGGTGGGCATGAAAACGAAGGCCACGCGAGCCCAGTGCATTGTGGGAAATGTAGTATTTCGGGTCCCCGCACCCGCCCCTCCCCTCCACCACCCCCCCCCCCTCCACACAGAGTGGATTTCTGGTGATATCTCTGGTGGGAAACAACCAATTTCAAAAATTTCAACGGATTCGAAAACCTTAGGGGCGTGAGATTTAATATATATTCATATTCCCCACGGTAAAGCCGGCCTTTAAGACAGTCTATATTTTAGTCAGCCCTAAACGAAATGACAACATTTATAGGGAAACTATTCGATATTCACTGGGAACTATTCAATGAATATTAGAATAATCACTTATAAGATCCCCACCCCACCCCATCCCCGAGCGCCAGCATCCTTATCTCATTAAAAGCACTGCACTTTTTTTCGGTGACAGCGCCGGGTGACCGCACTTCTCAGCTGACCAATCACGATGATGATGGCCATCGCTTGTTCCACAACACTGTATTGTTGTGCTCACCAGCTGATGAGTTACTGAGCTGCAGCTGCTCAGCTAACGTCAGGTGATGTTATCATCATCTGCTTTTTATTTCTCCTCGCGAAAAGCGCCCCAGGCAACGCTTTCTCCACATAGACAAAAACAACACGCACGCACGCATGCACACACACACACACACACACACACACACACACACACACACACACACGCGCGCGCGCGCAGAGATAAAAAAGGCTATATGGACACACCCCCTTAGATGATTTTGAGTAAATTCATCGTCTTTGCAGAAAACATGCTCAATCCTTAAAGGTCCCATATCATGCTATTTTTAACTGTATAAAACATGTCTCATGGGTCTTTAAAACAAGGTTATGAACTTGAGTAGGTAATAGGGAGAATGTAGGGAAACAGTAGCCTGGGTAAACCCAGCCTCCACGTGACCTCTATCTATGTGCTATCAGTCACAGTCAGTGACTGATAGCACATAGATAGAGGTCACGTGGAGGCTGGGTTTACCCAGGCTAGGGAAACAGTGGATGGATAAATCCAGAAGGAGGTGGTAATGCAAACATAAAGGATGCCAACTGCCATAAAACACCACAAAAGAAGAAGAAGAACAACAACAACAAGGTTATGAATTATGTTGCCAAAAAACTCAAATCCAGCCTCTGTGGGACTTCTCTATGTGCTCTCTCTCTCCCCTCATGAACTATGCGCTGTGTTTTGAGACTTCCATGATGTGTATATAGCACGCCCAAGTCCTTTATAATCAAAGAAACAAGGACAACTTGTTTTACACAAGATGGGACCTTTCACTTTATTCAGACACTGTCAGTATGGCGCTTTCAGTGTGTGTGTAGAGGAGGATCTTAAATGTGCCTTCATTTAAATTAATTTTCTACTGAAAACAAGGAGCCTTTATGGCTCAACATTGTACATTGTGGTGTGGGTAGAACCATATTTACAAGCCAGACGGAGTTATTATCCTGTTGCAACACAAGCCAGAGGCAGCCAGCTAACTGTCGGCCCAATGAAAACAAAGTCGCTATTCACTTTTCATACAGTATGCCGCCTGTTTTCATACGACATCTTGTTTTGTGATGGTTTCCCCTCCTCTTCTTCTCCCTGCTGCCCTCTTGAACATGGCGTTATTTCATCATGTTTTGACCCCTAAAGAATGTTCCGTGATATTCCATACAATGGTGCGTTCAAGTGCGACAGTGTGCTTGGGCTGATGCCAACCACCCGCAGTGTCATTCCAACCGTATTTTTCAATCTGTCATGTTGACAGCCACTGTCAGCAAATGAAGATACTGTACTGTCACTTGGGAGTTATCTGGGACAGTTAGTACAGAACATCATTTCAAGTCTATTTAGTCAATGGGATAAGATTACATACAGTAGATTTATGGTGCAGCTGTTGTGTGAGCAACATTTGCATTCACTTAAAAGGATCTCGTAGGTTGTCATGCAGTTTGCAGAGTCATAACTGATATAATAGCTACTGTAACTGCACACTGTGAGTGAGTTGCAGCCTGCCACTTTAGTCTTATTGAGCCTCCTCCACATGGCCATGGCTGATCACACCATCCTATGTATTAAGACCCCATGTCGTAGGTTTGAGCCTACAAACTCTGGTAGACTCTGGTCGCCTCCCCATGCTTTCATTCTGACATGCAGGTTAAGTTATAGATTAACAGCGAAAAGCTAAGCAGGAAAGAAATACAAAAGTTTGCCTTGCAGACAGTAGGTGCTTTTGGACCGCAGGAACCTTTTCATAGTTCCAGGAACAGTTGGAGGAACTCTCCCTTTTATGTTGTGTCCGCCCCGCAGGAACTAGGAGCCATAGTAGTTATTAGAACTTCGTTAGAGGAACCTTTTTAGCTCTTACTTCAGGGTAGGTACTTTCCCAGCGCAAGAGGAACCTTAAGTGGTCTAGACATAAGTGTGTACGTTTATTGGTTGAACTTCTAGAACTGCCCCAAGGGGGTAATCATCACTAACGTTGACTTTTCCCTCCCCTTTTTTTTTAGCATGCTAATGTTAGCTAGCTAATCGTTAGCCAAAGTAGTATCAATCCCCTGTGAATTCTCACTTGCTTTGCTGTGAAGCTAGTAGCGCGTGGCATGCTGGCTTCATTTCATAGTTCCTATGGTTCCTATTGGTGGTGCAAATGCAAACAGAAAAAGGTCCTTGTATGTAGTTCTCAGGGAACCTCCCCAGCGGGCAGTTCCTCTCAGGAAGTCCCCAGAACTGTTTGGTCCGAAAGCGCCCAGTGACCTAGACCCAGTCTGCACAAATGATAGGTAGCCACCTTAAACTCTTCAGGCACCTTAGTTCAATGCGAGTGCAGTAATGAATACATATGGATTATGAAGTCCAGGTGATCCTTAGGATCCTTATGCCGCACAATGAGGTTTCATCTTCAACCTAACTCTTTCTTTGTTTCTCTCGTTTCCTCTCTCCAGGCTTCAGACCGTGAGATGCAATGGGTGATCCGTATCTCGGTGGTGGTCGTGGGCATCTCTGGCACAGCCCTCACCTTCCTGGACAACAGCGTCCTGGTCTTCTGGCTTGTGGGTGTGGACATGTCCTATACCATCATGTTCCCTCAGCTGGTCTGCATCCTCTTCTTCAAGGTATCTAATGGCTACGGGGCCTCTGTGGGCTACCTCATGGGAATCATCCTGAGGCTCCTGAGCGGCGAGCCCCTCATCGGGCTCCCGCCTGCCATCCATTTCCCCGGCTGCCGGCCGGACGCTGAGGGAAAGCTCACCCAGTACTTCCCCTTCCGCACCACCATCATGGTCACCTCGCTGCTGTCCATCCTGCTCGTCTCCTGGATCGCCTCCATCATCTTCAACAAGGGCCTGCTGTCGGAGCGATGGGACGTGTTTAAGATCAACCGCAAACAGGCCAAAGTGGCAGCGCAGGCAGCCAGAATCAGAGCAGAGCAGAATCAGACCAAGTGTCAAAAGCAAAATGGCAATATCTCTGACGTGTCCAAGCAGTTACTGGACACCACCAGTTGCTAAGGAGACTCACAGAGAGAGAGAGAGAGAGAGAGAGAGAAGATGGGCGCCAGAGGCAGACATTTTGTTTGTATGCCTAGCAGGGGTTCACAGAGGGGGGGAAACGGCAAAGGTTGGACATCAAGTACGGATTCTGTACAGTCCCAGGGTGTGTTGGTGGCGATGACATAAAGGCCTAAATTAGCAGTTAATTGATCTCAGCTCTCTGGCTCCTCTATGGAGAATTATGGCCGGTTCACATGTCGCGTCTTTTGCGTGCTCAAATCCATCCATTTCAATGGGGAGCGTGCGCAGACACGCACAAACGCGAGGCCGATGCGGTCGCAACACACATGTGTTGCAACGTGCCTTTTTTCGATCACGACCATGGCGCACTGAGATAAAAACAACTTTTTGGAACACTGCAAGCGCACCGCATGTCACATAGCCTGAAAGCGAAAGAGAGAAGATCGATTCATGGCGAGATATTTCCCCATGTAGATCAAGAAGTGAAGCTCCTACGACAATTTTACTGCAATAGTAATCCATTATTTCAGATACTACATTATTTCAGAACTACTAACATACGTGTGAAGTTGTTGTCTTTGGTTGCTTGGCAAGGCCAGGCACACCCGTAACGCAACTGTCCAAGCGCACTTGATAAATGTTCTTTATTCACTTTCCACTCAGCGTCCCTCGGGTTTTCCAAGCGTTTTAGAGCGCTACATGTGAATCGGCCCTTACAGTACATTAATCTAGCTAGCTAGCGAGTTTGCGCTAGCAAGTGAGACAAAAATAGCTTATAACATGTTACATACGTACGTTCCGACGTACGTACGTACATACATACATACATACATAGAGATGATTAAACAATAGGTTTCATTATAAAAATGCCAGAGTATCTGTTGTTTTAAGATCATAAACAAATACATTTCGTCATACATCACTGTTGCAGGAGTCCACACAAAGAACCCAGGTGCAAGTTCAACCAACGTGATGTCATCGAAATTCATTTGCATATGAGAAAAGGATTATGGGAGTTGTTTGAAAAACCTACGGTGTGAATATTTCAAGTTAAATGTTCACAATAATACAACTTTTACCTCCTTCAATTAGATACTACTAAAGAACAGACTTTTGGTCAGGTTTATAGAGATTTATTGAAAATTATTTTTATCTTGACAAATTTCGATAGCACCCAAGCAGAGAGGGAAGTGTCTCACCCCTGTTGAAGACCACTCCTCTGTGGCTAAAACACACACACACACACACGGAATGCTCTCCATCCCAAAGGAACTCCAAACAGAAATTATGACAAAATCTAGATTCCAAATAAACAAAATGTGTTTTCATTATTAATGTGTTTTCCTTTTATGGGAGGGCAACAGCTTGTTCAATCACACACTCTCAGAAAATGGAATGCAACAAAGCCATCTTCTTCAACCCTTTGTGAATAAACAGAAAGCACCTCTGGGTGTGGCTCATAAGAGGCACATCTCATGACGCTGCAAAGTGCACCGTTAAGCTAACTTCTCTCTCAATGTGAATTTTCTGCAAACTATTTGCAACCATGTTCAGCATGACAGGGTCCTCATTTACGCGAGAAAAAGCAAAAAGACAAAAAAAAAGAGCGACAACCCAAAGAACATCATGAACAAGTACAGATCCTGTGCAGCTCTACAGCGCATTGGAGAAAATGATATATAGCCTACATATAATTGTTTTGCAGTTTATTTGAATGTAATCTCAGCGTTCTGGCTCCTTAGGCCTAGTTGATCAGCTGCCTCAATTGTACAGAATACAGTAAGGGTAAATATAACATTACTTGGCTTGCTAGTTAATGTTAGAATATGTATCATTAGCAAATGTGGTGTATAACATTACATACATGCATACATACATACATACATACATACATACATACATACATACATACATACATACATACATACATACATACATTAGATATACAAAATATCTAAGATAATATAATGTATATTTTTATAATGTATATTTTTACCACACTTTGAGGAAGCCATAGCATCAAGAGGAGTGAACAAACCTCCTTGGAGTGAAGTGTCACCCTGATGAGACCTGAGCTTGGCTCTTGTGCTCTGGTGACTGTGCCATGGTAAAAACTAATAGCACATTGCAAGAAATATTGAAAACCACAAACGGCAAGCACCTAATGCTTGAACTGAAGTGACACAAACACTATTTCAGGCTTTATAAATACTCATTATCCTTCTTTTTTTTTGTTGTTGCTCTTTTTGCTATGTTTATTATTCCCCATTTGACTGTGAACAGGCGCAGTGAGAGCCAACACTGCAGTCCTGCCAACGCAGGAGCTCCATGTCCCACTGAGCCTCAGTTACCCAGGCAGTAGTTGTCAGCTCATTCCCCCGGTGGGATGCGCTCCAGAGTTCAAAGCTGCCACTTGTTAGAAGTGATCAATACAACAATTTACTACAACTGCACAGAAAGAGAGAAAGAATGCCAGACACTCCCCCCTCCTCCTCCTCCTCACCCATTCCTTTCCTCCCAATTTATCCTCATCTTTCTTCTCCTCCACCAGTCTGGAAAGGTCCTACAGTAGAGATATTTAACAATAACCTTTCGGTTTGTAAATGATTTTGTATTGTATAGTTGTTTTCTATAAGCTGTAGTTTACAATGGGCTCGTTTTCCCCCGCCGGGAGTTGTGACAACGTTTGCGCAGCTAAGATGTGAAAATTATACTGCTCAAACAAATAAACAGATATAAGACAATGATGAGCCTTGAGGTTATTTACTGTATGTTGTTTTCGTACTGAGCCTACATAGTAGTTTGGTGATTCCTACTCGTAATAAGTGACAGTCAGAAAGCCTTCCTCTACCAAACCTTCTAATTTCATTGGAAATTGTCACTCATGTCAACAGTTATCACTGAACAACGTCAAATTGTTGTGTAACGTAGTTGCTATGCTTCAAATACCTCTGTGTGGTAAGGTTGGCTTCAAAAAATATTAGTTCTACTTATGATTCTAACTTCCAACCAAAGCATATGAATGTAAAATAACTGTAATTTTCCAAAGACTAATTGCACAGAACAAACTGTTTCAAAACGGGAGGATGCATGCAGAAAACATCACATGCATCTTTTTATACGTGTGATTATGTGATTTGTACCTGTATTATACTGTTGTACTGTACAGCCTTATCATATAAAGTGTATATTTATGTTTTTATCAAAGTTTACGATTATGCATCGTGTAACCAAAACGTTTTAGACGAAGAAAATCACAAAGATTGTGTATTTTATCAAGACTTAAGAGCATTGAATGTAAAATTCACCTTTGGCCTTATTGACACCATTGGGTACCAATTCTATTGGATCAACGGTGAATCTGAAGACATGTAGCTTGTAGACGTGCCACATGGGAACGTTAAACACCCCTGAATAAAAGCACTTATCAGAACCTATAGCAATCCTGTTCGACAACATTGCCTATCGAGGCATTGCTAACGTTCGCAATGCCTGATGGATGAATGGAGTGTATGTATATTGCACATTTCACTGTGATCATGAACATTGTACTTCTAAAGTAGGTTACTCTGTGAAAAACTGAAATTGTCAAACCATCAAACTCAAAATTATTATTTTAATTGATTTAATATAATGGCCATTATTTAAAAGAAATAGGTAATGAATTCTGTCTGCCCCCCCCCCACCATCATATGTAGCCTATTTGGTTTTATTATGCATGTTGATTCTTGTGTCTTGGTTTGTATACTGAGCTTTAGTGAGGGCTGTTCTTTCTTGCCACTTGGCAAGGTCCTACTTTGTAATCATTATGTAAATCCCAATGGGGTGATGTTCTGTCAGAATAAAAGTTTGAAATAAAACCTGGATCTTTATAGTGTTGTTTTCAGGGTTGGGAGGGTTACTTTAAAAATGTAATAAGATACAATTACTAATTACCTGTAGAAAATTGTAATCAGTAAAGTAATCCAAGTATAACTGAGTATAACTGATTACTTTCCGTTACCTTTGGATGACTTTTGAACAGATTTCCTGCATTTGACCACTGGAGTCCGAGGGCATGCTCCTCAGGAAGACATATTTCCAAAAACAGCTCTGTAATACTCATTTCAGTACAGCAGGCTTTCAGCCAATCTATCTAGTGTTGCCTGTTTCTCATTAATAATAATAATACAATATAATATTTATAATTTATATTATATTATAATTTATAATATTTGAATGAATGAATTTTATTGGACAGATGCTAAAATACATAATGAATAGAAACCCATACACCAGTATAAAATTGTCGAGGAATTACACAATAAAGTCCAGGAGACTTATTTCCATTGTCGTCCTCGTTTGTAAAAAAAAACAATCAATGGTCGGCACGAGCCATTTAAGACATAAGCCCATGGCACACCAATCAAACATTCTCCAACAAACACAGATGTTTGTTTGGTGCCATGGAGGTCTGTCCTTGTTTGGAGATGTTTGAAGATGTTAGGTCTAAACCTAAGCTTAGATCATATGTTCAGATGAAGCAGCGTTTTGGTCCTGAGCCCTATGTCACTTCCTTTCTAACGAGAAACCAGAGGTCTTTATGTGCTCAGCTGAGAATTGGTATCCTGCCTCTTGCCATTGAAGTAGGGCGGTTCACAGCTATACCAGAAGAGAACAGATATGCAATGTCTGTGATCTAAAGGATGTTGAAAATGAGTTTCATTTCATGTTTTATTGTACTTTATATGATGATTTGAGGATTTCCTTATTTGATGAAATGCAAAAGCAAAGACCAGAGCTCTTCTGGGCAGATGATGGCCAGAAGTTGGAGTGGTTGTTTAAGACTGAGGTATTTAAGACTGCTAACTTTATTTCTAGGGCCTGGAATAGAAGGCAAGCACAGCTCTTTAAGTAGGTTCAGGTCCTCTCCCCAGTTAGAGACTGGTCCAGCAGCTCACAACCTAGATAAGTAACACATCATTTTGTTGATCGTACTGTCTCCAACCTTAACATTAAAGCCAGTAATGATCTACACTACATTTATGTTAATATCATGTGTACATTTATACTACTATATAGTGTTTCACTGTTCACTGTTGCTTTTGACTGTGCTCAAAGACACTTTACAAACACAGGATAAAACAAATTTAATAAAGAGAGAAAAATATTTAAATAGATGAAAGATAAAAAGATTATAGGCCAAAAGCAATAATAATAATAATATGTTTTGTTTTTACACCACTGGGGGAGTGCCAGCCTCCCTAAATCCATGGAGAAAACTCACTGACATCTGGCTTGTCGCCCATTGTTCACTGCACAATTCTGAAAGAGAGGACATACCGCTATAAACAATCCAACTTCTTTTCCTCATACTTCAAAAGACAATAGTTATGAGCCCGAGGAAGGCACAAAGCCAAAAACCACCTCAGCACATACTAACACTCCTTTCTCTGGCATTGTATAGTTCACTTCTCTGGTATTCAACGTTAAAAAATGCATTGAAGTTATGCCTTGAGCTTTTAGGGCCTCATTTCTAAGCTAGGCTCGGCATAATGTAAGCTACTGGGCTTTCTTATTTTAAAAGGCATGTCTGACTTTGTGACAGAAACGGCTCATACAGGCAACATTGCCCATTACAAAACCACACTTTTTCACTAAAAGAAAATAACAACTTTGCCTTTCACTAGCTTCATGTCGAAGTGAACTGTCCAGGTCCAGTCTGCCAAGAAGACTCGTCAAGGCAAATCAAAAACTGTCGAAAAATAAATGACAACCAAAAACGTCCAGCCACTACTGATACTCGGATAGATATGAAGTAACATGTACTTAGTAGGCTAATGTGTGATGATGCCGACTGTGTTTGTTTTGGTTTAACATGTTACTGTCCTGCAGGTGTTTCTTTCCGTTATATGAGACCAAGACTGGCATACTTACATGTTAAGAAAAAGCCTTCTACTGTACATGGTAGTTGAGTTAGCATCAGAGCTAACATTGCTGCTCCTCTTGAAGTCTCATGCTTATTCGTGTTGGGTCACACCCATTATTATTTGGGTAAATGTAACTTTTTTTTTGAGGGGGGGGGGGTAGCTATAACTTGTAAGGACCTAAGCTCTATAAGGACCACCAGACCAGAAACCTAGAGAGGATACTATGAGCACTCTGTGAGAATTGGTATTGACCCCAAGTTGGGGTCCCCAACCCAGTCTAGGCATGCAGTCCTTTTACATAACCTCAACGCAGATCCACTGTCCTAGTGAGGTTGGCCTGTTGCCTGGGCTTCACCAGCTGGTCTGAGATGTCACACCCCCCCCCGAGTCATTTGAGAAGTGACATCCTACTCTGCAGTAAAACTTCACTCCAGGTACCCAGTCCGGTACCAGCCCTGCGTAGCCACAATTAGCTTGAACGTCTGTCAGTTAAGTGCCATGACGTTTTCCAGAATAGAATAGAAGAGTCGGTATCACTGTCATGGTGCAGTTATCCAGTGGCCAGGGGCGTGTACACACACTCCATTTAAACCTGGGGCCGGTTGCACAAAGCACCTTAAGTTAAGATTTTCCTTCGAGTCCGAGGTAAGGTGTCCATAAAATAAAATGTGCACAAAACACCCTTAAATCTCCTCCTTAAGGTTAAACATTTGAAGGAAAACATAAGCACCAGATTTATGGGTGTTTTGTGCAGCCGATTCTATTTTATGGACACCTTAACTCGGACCCTAAGAAAAAACGTAACTTAAGGTGCTTCGTGCAACTGGCCCCTGGTTTTTAAATGTGACCTGTATCCGGATAAGTGATCTGCATGCTATCTGGATAAGGAAAAATGCATGCTAATGCAAGGTGTAAATGCATCGTGATTAGGATGTGATCAGAACTTCCTGACCACATCTGGAGGTAGTCTGGCTCACATTGTGTTCAGATCTTTTACACCCCATTTACACCCGGTTTTTAAACGCAACCATTATATCCAGATAACTTATCCGGATACAGGTCACATTTAAAAACCAGGTTGGCAGGTTGTTTTCACATAACCATCTGAGAATAAGTCGCTCTGGAAACCATTTCCTTCAAACTGGCAGGTGATTGGGTGAACCTAGTGTCCTCTAGAGAGAGAGGGGCGTCAGCGGAGGACCAAAATGCGAGACTCATTAGCCAATGAACAGCCAGGAATGGGTCTCGCGCTACTTTTGCATGCTAAAATAAAGCTGATGATGTACAATTTGATTCAAGGGATGAAAAACCCTTTCAGAGTACAACACAAACTGTCTATTTTCCTGCAACTCGACAGTGCTGCTTAATCCAGGACCTTACTTCTTGGAACTCTTGAGAGTAAAAAACTGGTCCATTGGAGTGAATGGAGATGTCGGAACTCTTCTATTATACGGCTCTGGGTGAACCATCTGTACATTACTGGCAGGTGATTGGGTGAACCATCTGTATATTACGGGCTCACTCTCAGTGTCACACTAAAGCCTCATAGGATGCTGATTGGTGCAAACCACTGGTGGTTCTGATTCAAACCAATAGATTGGAGCGGGGAAAGATGGATTTGTCATGTGAATGTGATCTCATGATCTTATGCGAATCCAGCTGCCTGCTTACGTTTAAGTTGAAAGGGAAAAATGATACGCACATCACGTATACAGGTGCGAGGCTATAGCAAAAGAGCTCAGATAAATGAAAAAAGGTAGAGCCTGCACACTTACTCCATGCCGTATAGTTTATTGAGACACAAGAATGGACAATGTTTCGATCCTATTGGATCTTCTTCAGGTCAGAAATGTTTGGTGACTGACACCCACCCATATATATAAACTGCCAATCATAGGCTAATAGGCTCTATGGGTGGCTGGTGTGGGTGGTGCAATCAGCACCTCTCAGGGTGAAGCATATCCAAACATAATTGATACAGATTACTCGACCCAGGGGTCGTAAACAAGTGCATACAAATACATAGGGAACAGAGAAAGAGCAATAGGAACTTGCAACAAATAGCAAGTGCTGGAAAAAACAACCTAACACAAGATGCCAAGACCTTGCTTACCTTTGTAATCCATTCTATATATTAATTGTAATTCTATATATTACCTTAAAGGGACAGCTCACCCTAAAATCAAAAATACATAGCATATTTTAGCTGTGTTCACACCGAGAAATTAATTTTTATCCCTGACGCTCGATTCAACCCTTTGGGTCGCTCGTCAACAGGCACAATTTCTCAAGGCTAGTTTGGACCGGGGGGAACTGAAAAATGTACAGTCGGGAGGAAGAAGTTCCGAGAACGGTGTACAGTACACTCACCAGCATGGAGAACGGTGTACACTCACCAGCATGGAGCCAAGTCTCTGTCAGGAGCATCAAATCCAGTTCACGGGAAGTGAAGAAGTCATTCAGTAGGAAGGTTTTGTTTGCTAGTGACCTAGCTAGCATTTAGCAGGGCCAAGCGAAGAGTTTGCTCCACGGCTAGCTAGCCGGACGATTTTAGTTTCACGCACTGGTGTTTACTGCAGCCCCTTCCGGGGTTACGGCAGCCAAATAGGCGTTGAGCAGCAAGCGACTGTTGCCAGCGAACTTTCGCTCGAGTTGGGATATTTCATCTCGGGCGACGAGCAAATTTTCGCCCTATCGCTCTGTCGCTGTCTGCCCAGCGATTTTTCTCCCAGGCGAATATACACTCAATCGCTCGTTTGCATTGGCTTTGTATGTAAACTCGATGCCAGCGAAAAACTTTAATAGGTCAGTGTGAATGCACCTTAACCTGTGCTACTGTACCACTTCTCTAACGTTTTGGTGTGAGTTGCCAAGTTTTTGAGAGACGTCTGCCTTCTCTCGAATACAGTGGAAATAGATGGCACTCGGCATGTGGTGCTCAAAGTGCAATTTTTTTAGCTATTGGATAAAAGCCTGATTTTAGAAAAGTGTCTGTCCCGCAGCGGTTTGACTATAGCCAATCAAAATGCGGGACATTGTCACTTTCCAGAAATCATGACCCGGTTACATAACCCACAGACCTTGTTGTGAACAGTTTCTTGTAGGAACTATTTTCTTTCAACCAAACTAGACCTGCTAGCTGCTAGCTAGTTCCTAAATAAAACTGCAGCTAGCAGCAGCTAGAGCGGGGTCCATGCGTTAGTACGACACCCCATAGGTCAGACTACACATAACTCCGACCACCCGCTAATCCGACCATTGATGTCTACGGCGAGTTTTATCATTGTAGTCTCATAATGTCGACCCTCCATTAATCCGACCATTTTAACGCCATTATTCCGACTGTCGGATTTCATACCCAGTAGTTCGACCTTGCGTAAATCCGCCTATATACAGCACTTCCAACAGAAGCAGTCTGTGCATTTCTCTGTGCGCAGGGCCGGCCCTAGCCATCTGGGGGCCCTAAGCAGGATATAGATCAGGGGCCCCCTCCCAGGGGCGGGGGTTTGGGGGCATCCGCGCTGGAAGTACTTTTAAGTAGGGGGTGCTGTAAGGAGGGGACTCTCGGTGCTGCCCGCTAGGGCAGCGCCGAAGAAAATTTGACGTTTTTGGACTTTTAGCCATATTTAGAAGAATATTTAAAACAAACAAACATGACAATGACGCTCGTTTGTAGCCCTATCAGTGTCAAGCAAGCGTGTAGAACCCAGCAGCCATAGGGGTTGCCAGGTCAGTTAAACCAGGGGTTCCCAACCTTTTTTGTGCCAAGGACCGGTAGATACATGCAGGACCGGTTGTCAATTTTAATGGTTTTAGTTACATATATATTTACTCACCAGGTGGCGACAAAAGGTAAATATCAGCCTTTTGTGTTGTATGTAGCCTACAGTATTTATGTTTTTGTTTAAACTACAAACATAAATAAACGTCAACCTATGTTTTAACTACCACATACAGCCTATAATATTATAGCCTATGTTTATTTAAAAAAAAAAAAAAAAAAAAAAAATTTTTTTTGGGGGGGCCCCCCCAACTCCCGGGGCCCTAGGCAGCCGCTTGGTTCGCATTATGGGCGGGCCGGCCCTGTCTGTGCGCTCTGACTCGGTTAGGGTTAGGGTTAACAACTTTGGTCGGTGCTTTTTGGCTGTGAAACCGCTGTGTGAAACCGAACCAAACAAGTTGGAATTTCTGGAAAACAAAACAAACTATAATTTTTGTGTCTGGTCTTACGAGGCACCGAAATAACCGTATGAACTGTGAAAACGCCGTAATTGTGCGTGGCGTGCACGACCCGCTGCGCATTTGATTCGGAACGAGAGAGAGATGGAGGGTGTGTGTGTGTGTGTGTGTGTGTGTGAGAGAGAGAGAGAGAGAGAGAGAGAGAGAGAGAGACGTCTCTCTCTCTCTCTCTCTCTCTCTCTCTCTGGAGTCCCACGCAACTGTCTAATTTACTGCGGTCGGATTTTTGGGAGGTCGGATTTATGAGATTAAAATAATAGGGCGGATCTTTGGGTAGTCTAACTCATGAGTGGTCGAACTATTGAGAGGTCGGACGGAAGACTATGACCCAGCTAGAGCAGCAGCAGCTAGCAGCTAGTGGGTGTAGTTCGGTCAAGAGAAAATAGTTCCTACATTATGCTGCTGACGACTGCGTAACGTTACAGCCAGGGAATGGCCTCATCAAAACAAGAAAGCTTAACCCTGCGGATCTTCATACTACTTCTCCAGTGTCAGCGGTGTCCACCCGCTATGCCGACCACCCGCAATGCGGACCTTAGGTTTAGGCGTGGGGGGTGGGAGAGGTTAGGTTTTGGGTTAGGGTCTGGGGGAGGTTAGGTTTAGGCGTGGGGGGTGGGAGAGGTTAGGTTTTGGGTTAGGGTCTGGGGGAGGTTAGGTTTAGGCATGGGGGGAGGTTAGGTTTGGCGTGGGGGCTGGGAGAGCTTAGCTCCACCGACACGCTGCACGCCGCCTCGCTCAGCTGGTTCTGCTTGTGTGGGCTATCGGCATTGCGACCTGTCGGCACATAGACGCGGCACCATGTCAGCACTGTGCACGCCACCCCAGCACCGTCGAGGACCTGATCTGCAGAGGCTACGCTGCGCTTCCTCTTCCCGATCGCAAGGAGCGCTGGGCTTCCTCCAACATCAGATGACTGCAGTTGCTAGCTAACTAGCTTCTTATGTAAGAAGGCTAGCTGTTAGCTGGCACCCCTTGTCAGCGCAGATGCCCAGGCAATGAAGAAGCTAATCCATGGACACGGTTTAGGAGTAAATTTTAAGAAAACCGTGCTTTTTAACTGGGGGCCGGTTGCACCAACACCAGGTGACGCCTGGGGGGCTCCACAGTTATCCTTATTGCACTAAGTTTAGAGATTAGTGTTGAATATTCATTCATTCTACACAGAAATGTGTCAATTGTTTTGTTGTTCTTCAGGATCATTTGAGGGACAGAATGTGATTCACGCCCTGCTCAGTAATAACATTTCCAACAAAGGCATTGTCAATCCTACGGCATTTGACATACAGCCAACATTCACATACTAGTAAAGCTGTTATAAGTGTATGCATTGAGTGACAGTTGGATCTTACCCACATTGTCGAACAGTATCGCTGTGTGTCATTTAATACACTGAGTTGGCAGCCATCACATTTGTGTTCAACCATTGTTTGGGTAGCTGGAGTAAGTCAGGACCGGTGTGTGCTTTCTCCAGTACTTTTCCATTGACTGAGCTACCTGAGCTACTGGATTGTGTGTGTGTGTGTGGGGGAGGGGGGGGGGGGGAGGGAGGATTACAACATCACACTATGAAGAAAAATTAGTCAGTCATTCATAGCAGATAGTCATGTTTATCCAAGACCAGCATTTCCTATTCAAAGTGTGCTTGATATCACTCCGGTGATGTGAAACAGAGCTTCGTACATGATTATGATTATGGCTCCCACCAGTGGCATGCACCCCTTTTGTAGTTAGTCATATATATATATATATATATATATATATACACAACCATACATACATACATACATACATACATACCTACATACATACATACACACACACACACACACACACACACACACACACACACACACACACACACACACACACACACACACACACACACACACACACACACACACTATGATTAATTAATCAGTTAAAAAAATGTTGATGGGTCAAAAATGAATGTTTTGACAGATATAGTATAATATCCGTCATATGAGAGAAGACCCAAAAGACGGCGCCTCCTACAGGCCGATCGCTCTTTTATTTATTTATTTATTTATTTAACCTTTATTTAATCAGGAAGTCACATTGAGGTTGAAACCTCTTTTACAAGTGAGACCTAGCCAAGACAGGGTCAGCAACGTGAAAAAATGTAACATGACAACATCAAGTTACAGACACAGCAACAATAGATGGGACTAAAACAAAACATTAACAGGACTGCATAAATCACAACACAGCTACAATAGTTACAACGCAGCACCTAAAAGCAACGACATTATGTCACAATGTAGATAAAACAACCAAAATTACAATGGCTACAGTGAATAAAAGGGCAGCAATATTTAATTGTGTATTTACATATTACTTGAAACAATTGCAACCAAAAGTAGCCACTTCCTTAATTCTAAGTTTAAAATCATGCAAGGAGATAAGGGTCTCGAGTTTGAGTTTGGCTTGCAGATCATTCCAGGACCAAGGACCATAGTAGAACAGACTTGCTTTACCAGCCTCTGTTCTGATAGAAGGCACTTTGTATTGAAACCAACAATGTGACCGAAGGTTATGGGTGGTTTCCAGGGGTGTAAACTTACAGTTTGAGAAGAAGGTACTTTTAAATACTGATTGTAAATTCTTAACATCTATCCTAGCCAAACGAGTAGAGAAAGTAATTCCAACCTTAATCCACCCTGACCAGACAGGTTTTATAATAGACCACCACTTACCGGATAATATTAGATTACCCAACATCATGTCACACAGCGCCTCTCATCAAACACCTTGTATAGCACTACATGCTGAAAAAGCGTTAGACTTTGACCGAGTGTCCTGGCCTTTTCTTTTTAAGTTCTAGAAAAATCAGGTTTTGGTCAAAATTGTATTAAATGGATCCAGATGCTTTACTCTTCTCTTTATAGTATGGTCAGAGAAAATGGTTGCATATCTCAACCTTTCCTAGTAAAAAGAGGGACAAGACAAGGGGTCCCCCTATAGCCACTTTTGTTTGCGTTAAGTATCGCACCACTGGCGCAAGTGATAAGGGACGATGCTCATATAAGAGGCATAGAGGCAGGACATAAAATACATAAATGATCGCTGTATGCAGAGTAGACGACGTGATAGCATATATATCAGACCCAGTGAAAACGGTACCAAAGCTGATGATTGTATAACACATTTTGGACACCTTTCTGGGTATAAGATAAATCGTAAGTAAAACAGAGGCCTTACCTCTACATTCATTTCCTTTAACGTGAAGGCATCGCTTCCTTTTAAATGGCCAAAAAATTGAATCACATATTTGGAACCACCATAACAGCTAATTTGGATAAATTGTATGAAGCCAACAACAAAAAGCTGATGGACAAAATTACAGTTGACCCTGATCATTTGGTGGTGCTGCTCCTCACATTGGTCGGAGGAATAGAGATAGGGGGCAGAAAACAAACATATCTCCTCCATGCATTGCTGGCCGCAGCCAAAAAAGCTATATCTTTGTGATGGCTGGAAGAATGGATATCTATAGTTAGAGGTATAGGAGTCCTGTTTGTTGTGATATATTCTGATGTATGTCTACAATATTCCAACTTATCATGGTATATTATGTTAGTCATCCTAACTGATGATGAATGAGTATGTCCTCTGGGCATATGAAAAATACTGTATTTGAGCAGATGTATGCACAATATGTGAGAGAGCTATGAGTAGAGGAGGAGGTGGTGGTGGAAGAAGACGAATGGTTGTGTGTGTGTGTGTGTGTGTGTGTGTGTGTGTGTGTGTGTGTGTGTGTGTGTGTGTGTGTGTGTGTGTGTGTGTGTGTGTGTGTGTGTGTGTGTGTGTGTGTGTGTGTGTGTGTGTGTGTGTGTGTGTGTGTGTGTGTGTGTGTGTGTGTGTCAATGAGCACATGAAGCACATTTTAACTATGAGCACTGAAACAAAGTTATTTTATATATTTTGTGCACACTGAAGTCACCATGTTATAGCCATATGTCACATGAAGAGCATGGATTGAATTGTATAATTGAAATGCATTGTGTTGACAAGAGAATTGATCAGTAGCATGATGAAACATGGGAATTTGAAAAAAGCCTAAGGCGTGTGCAGGTGTGTTAACTGATCATAGATGACTAACTGAGATTAATGTTGTTTTAAAATATGGTAATTGTAATCTCAACATCGGATGACTATTACTTGTGAAATGTTTGAAGATGGGATAGTGTGATAAGGAAGGCGTGTGATATCTTGAGCTAATTAGAGCTGAACTGCGCACACCAGTGCACACACAAACATGGTGGCTCATTCATCTGCAGATGGGCGGGGCCTGATAACACACACAAACATGATGACTGATTCATCTGCAGATGGGCGGGGCCTGATAACACATGCAGATGGACAGTGTAGCATCCAAATAGAGGTTAGGTCACTGTGACCCAGCAAAACATAAACATGCCCTCCCTAAAAACAAAAAGTGCCGGACCTCAAAGACTAAGTCTGCCTACCCGATGCTCGGGGAGGAAGGGATAGAGGTCCTAGTTTAAGACTTGGCGTACAAAGGATTGACATGTTGTTACTCATCAGGGAACTTACATGCATGCCTTTGCTCTGGGTATTTTTAGTAGTATGGGGTTGCTGCTTTTTAGTAGAAATCCTCTGGTTTTCACGATTTCTCACCTCCGTGATTCATGTGCTCCAATGACGCTCTCTTAAAGGAAAATTCCGTTTTTTACACCCGGGACCATATTTCCAGCTTAAAATATTATGTTTTACTCACCCAGATAACTTTGGTTTCATTCAATGCCTCTGTTGGATTCACAGACCCCGGATGAGGAAACCGAGGCTGCCCGAAGCTGCCCGAGGCAGCCTGGAGGAGACTAGATGGATTCACGTTCATATATGGACAAGATATTATGAGGATATGAACTGCTACGTTGCAGAAAAGAGAGAGAAGGCAAACTTCAAAAGGGTTTGAAAGTGTTTAGGTGTGTGGGAAGGTTGGGCAAAGTAATGAAGTGTTACTGTACAGTACATTGAATTGTATTACGTTCTCACACACGTGTTTTGTTATATGTCTGTGTAGAATTTCTGACAGTTGTTGATATTTATATTTAAAGCTGCAGTAGGCAATATTATTTCATTATAATTTTGGGTGTACTGTAGGTCTGACAAAAACAAACAAATCAGGGTTACTGTAGCTAGAACATCACTAGCCAATCACAGCACACGAACAAGGGTCATTCGGGTTCTACTCTCTGCTGTGTTGCTATGGTTAACATTCCATTGATGTTGGGCAGTAGGCAGTTTTAAATTAATTAACAGGAAAACAAACAGCTAATTTGTTTTAGTGTGAAACTCTGTGGTTTGCATTCCTAACATGGACTTGTCAGCCATGCCAGCTAGTTGTTGCCTGCCAGGCAACAACATGAACCTGCTAACATACACACTCATGAACATGTTAACCTCAACATGCCAGGCCCTGGGTTTTTTCCATGAGAGCAGTTTGTACTGTACATTAAGTCCTCATACGTCTTGTAATTGATGATATCATCGGAGACATATTCATGACAACTTCTCTCATCGCGGAGCACCCCGAGCTACAGGTGACATGTTTACATTACAGTAAATCACAAAAAGAGATTTCCGGAGCACACTGTACTGCAGTTCAGTGTGTGTGTGTGTGTGTGTGTGTGTGTGTGTGTGTGTGTGTGTGTGTGTGTGTGTGTGTGTGTGTGTGTGTGTGTGTGTGTGTGTGTGTGTGTGTGTGTGTGTGTGTGTGTGTGTGTGTGTGTGTGTGTGTGTGTGTGTGTGTGTGCGCGCGCGCGCGCGCGCGCGCGTGCGTGCGTGCGTGCGTGCGTGCGTGCGTGCGTGCGTGCGTGTGTGCGCGTGCAGGCCCGTAGCTAGCCTGGGTAAACCCAGCCCCCATGTGACCTGCTCTCAGACCTGTTCTGTGACTCGTGAGCAGGGTCTGTCTGAGAGCAGGTCACTGGGGGCTGGGTTTACCCAGGCTAGCCCGTAGCTACCATTGAGGACACCGAGGTCATGACCTCGATATAGCCCTGGCTATGATGTCTGTATGATGTCTGTAGTTCTTTATAGATCTAGCCTCTTAATTTTGCTCTCAAAGTGCACCAGATTGAAGCATTTTACTTTAAAATGGACAACATTTACATTTACTGGGCCCCCCACGCCGCGCTAAAATGACCTCGGTATTTCTCAAACCCTGGCTACAGGCCTGTGTGTGTGTGTGTGTGTGTGTGTGTGTGCATGTGCGCATGCTTGTTTGTGCATGTGCATGTTTGTGTGTGTGTGCGTATTGACTGGTTTTACCGTCATGACAATGACTCTCTGGACTGCTGACTCCTCACTCCTCCGGCCGGACCTGGTATTGGGCTCGGGAAAGAATCCTAGAATGCCCCCGTTCACTTACCAAAAATACACATTTCAGCAGTGCCAAAACACTCATATGTACATGTTGTGACTCGTGTACTCACCACACGCCATGAAATTATAATCCAAAGTTACGGGAAACGGTCATTTACGAAGTGAATACATACCAGGAAGTGCTGATGACTGCACACAGCGCATGCGCCTCAGGCAAACGCGGAGGTAACTTTGCTTACGCCACATTAATTCTGGCTATGGATTTACTTCGAAAATGACCGTTTCCCGTCACTTTGGATTATTATTTCATTGTGTGGTGGGTAGTGAGTTTTTGGCGCTGTTGGAATGTGTATTTTTGGTGACTGAATGGGGGGTAGGGTTGAAAGGCATCTACATTCTAGTTTGACTATTGGGAATATGGAAAATAGGTGAATCTCTCCCAAAATGTTGTCGTGTTCCTTTAACACACTTTGAATAAACGCTCTGTGCAGGGGCAGGGCAAACAACAAACTGTGCAACAGCTTGAGTCAACTTTATGGAGATTTCTGGCATCTAGCTGACCAAGCAATTATGACAAACGGAATGACAGGTTTTTGTTTGATTGACGTCTGCTTATAAAACATCCCCATCCAACTGAAAAGTTTCTTTAAGGATAAGGGAGTTGGCAGAACATGTTGGCTGCCTGCAGTATCTCTGTTTCTCACACTTCACTGCCAAAATTCATTATCTCCACTAGAAAGATATGATCAGTCCCAGGACTTTTAAGTAAACACCTTTACTACCATCAGGGATTTTGTTTGGATCAAACATATCATAAACACCCCTACAGGATGAGGCATGCCAATGCTGCTTAAATGATTGACATATTTTGCTGTCATGGAGACGTCATGTGCCAAGAATGAGGCAACCTCCCTCCCTCCCTCCCTCCTCCCTCCCTCCTCCCTCCCTCCTCCCTCCGTCCCTCCCCCATAAAAAACATTTCTCAGAATTAATCTGTTACATAAGTGCAGAAGCTTACAATGCCTGGAGCTACTCTTCAAACAGGCCACACGGGTGGCACAATCTCTTCACAATGTTCTTTGTATTTGGGATGTTAACCTCAAATGACTGCACATTCATTTCTCAGCTGCATCTCAGGCGCTCTTCCAGGCAGGCGCATTGAATTTATGTGATTGCACTCATCGCAGGCCTTTCCTACCTTGCCTTGCAACACAAAACATTTATTTGATGTCTTTATTAATTAATTTGATAGAGACTATATGCAAATGAACACAGTTCAACTTCAACTGGTTACAAACTTCTGCATAGTCTATAGAGCTCAACAGTCACATGACTTTCCGTGAGGTTTCCAGCCCTGGAAGTGAGTTCCCCATTCATTTTCTCCCTAGACATTTCGAAAATGTCTAGCTAACCCGTGAGCTGTGACTGTGACCCACTGTATCGTGAGTGACCATAAAACATTTCACTTGGCACAAAAACAAAAAATAACAACCGGGAGGAAATAACAACCGGGAGGGGGGGAATCGAACAAGTGAAATGTTTTATGGTCACTCACGATACAGTTAGCTTGGTTCCAGCCTTAAAAACTCATTATGGATTTTTCTGAATGTCTATGGAGAGAATGAATGGGGAACTAGTTGCTAGTTTCCATTGCCCCAGTGGTTCCCAACCTTAGGGTCGCCTGGGGTGACCTGGAAGTAAAATAGGGTTGCCTGAAATTAAATAATATATAAAATAATAATAATTCTTACTTAATGACATTAATTGACATTACTATGTCACATAATGTCACTATATACTGCAAAGGCTTCCATCAATGGACCTCAATCAACATTGTGAGCGACTCTTAATTATTATTATTTTATTTAGATGAAAATCTTTTGAGATTATAACTTTAAATCAGGATTCTAAGAATAAAGTCAGTTTTGAGATTAAAGTCAGAATTCTCAGATTAAAGTCAGAAAAGAGAAAAAGAAGCATACTATGTGACATCACTGACGATGTCACTGGTGATAGTCCTGCTTTATCTGCTACTTATATTATAATATATTATCTGTACCTTTCTATTTTTGTATACTGTCATTCTGGGCAGCTCTAGTGGATGCCCAAGCCCATTTTGTGGGAGATGTGTTTTCTCTGTGGTCACAGACTTGGTTCTGTCCACATAAAAGTTGGGAGTATAGCCAATATACCATAACTGTGCTAAATTCACTTTTGATCATTTTATTTTCACAATGTACAATTGTATTTGTATGTAACTTTCTTCATCCAAGCTTTTCCTGTCACGTGACCGAGTTGACCCACTTGACTGCGTCATGTGACTGTTCCATGCATGTATTTAAAGATGGCGTCGTCCTATGTCACACGTGGCCCAATTCCAATTCGCCCCCTTACTGACTCAAGCCCTTAGAGGCGCGTTCACGTGAAGGGAGTGAGGGTTTAGGGATGTCCCATGGTGAAATCGCAAAGTGAATGAGGGCTCGGAGTGAGCCCTTTCTGCCCCCTTACCGTAAGGGAGCAGCTATGGCCACTTACGGAAAGGGAATTGCCCACAATGCATAGCGTTGTGACGTATAAAACGGGGAAGGCTGCAAATATCTGTCAAAAAAATAAAAGAACACACGCGCGAAACGAACGGGGTGTTTGCGAGTGCGCTGGAATGCCTTAATTGACAATGAAACATTACATTAATAGGGATTTCAGATTAGACAAAAATATAACAGAGGAATGCAAGTAGTTATTTTACACAATCCTAGAATAATCATCGATCATTTCTATTACAATTGCAATCCACAACTTTTTTGATGAATGAGAAATAGTTTTACCGAATCTGTAGGCTATTGTACAGTATTGACATTGTGTATAATGTTGGGTGACATGTCATTATTATGCTTATTTTAATTATAATTACACATGTTGCAGATTGCAGATTTTGCAGTAGGCTACATTTATTTTTAAATTACCTGTTGTCCACTCGGAGCCAGAGCCTGGATGAGAACAGACTCATCAGGGAGTCTATTCCTCAAAGCGTCTTGACAATAAACAATATATAGCGAACCCCAAACCTGCCAGAGTCAGCATCATCTTGTCAAGTGCAAAGGGCGCTGCTGTCCCAATCCTCTTATTTATCCAATGTGGATCCCTTCCACACTTGATGACTCAACCACTTTCAGATGGCGGCCATTAGAGGGACTGAGGGTTCAGGGCTTGAGTGTTTAGGGGGCTGTCTGAGGAAGGGCAGGGTGCCCGAAACGTTACCCATCGGTGTTAAATAAAAACACTCAACTGGAGCCTTGCAGTGTGCGAGCTTTATTCTTTTCTCTACTAATTCCTGCCTCAAGCTCTGCACCTGCCCTATACAGGTTTGGATTGTGTGTGTCTCGCCTTTTTTCATGATGTCACTGGTGATGACATTATCGATGGTGTATCGGAATTTGAATGTCACGGGTCCCTAGATCTTTGTCAAAATAGGGTCACGAGCCAAGAAAGGTTGGGAACCCCTGCCCTATAGACCTTATTCGCTAACCCCGGACAGCGCCATATTGTTGACATACCATCCTGCAGCTGACAACTATAGTAACGGCCTTATTGTCGTTTCTGTTCCATTACAAAATAGCGATAGTGATGACAGCAATAAAAACCCCAGAGTTGTTGTTTGTATGCTGCCGTTAATGCCTGTAATAATAAAGAAAAGAAAAAATGAGGTGAACAGACTTTGCTGTGAGGAGCTGTCAGAAAGTTTCACCTGTCTCTCCCAACTATCCACACACCTCTCCTGTGCTGACGGTATCCTCCGTCTCGCTCCCTTCACGTCTGAGGACAGTAGAGATAGAAACAAACCACGGGGACTTTATTGCTGTCATTACTACAGCCGTGTGTAACGCAGGTCACCATCCGAACACAATTGGAACGATACAGGTAACGCTAACGGCGGCTAGCTTCCTATAAATGCTGCTCTTACATAGGCTGTCACTTAAATATGCTGCGCTATGTCAACAACATGGCGGCAGTGGGCGTGCCCGTACGTGAGTGACGTCAATCGAATAAGGTCTATACTGTAGGCTAGTTAGGAAAAAGGAAGAACATCAAGGTTACATGCAGTTCTCTATCGTGGATCAATTATCTGTCATACAGATTTAATTTGTAATGATGTATCCTGACCTGATTAGTGCAGCTGCCGTTGAATAGCTCTTTAATAAGACGCATGATCACCTCACCTGGCTGAGTGAATCACTCCACCTGGGGTGATTGGGGGCGGCATCCTGATTGGCCCCACGCTATAAGCCCCAATCCAGGTGCCCGCCCCTTAGCTTTATTGATTTTCACCGGCAAGCAAGATTGACGTGTGTGGCATTTTGAATTGTATGGTAGCATGTGTGTGTGTGTGGATGAAAGACATTACCACTTAACTTATTAAGAAGAGAGTTGATCACGATGACTCCTTGAAGATAAGCCGCCCTCAGGCTTTGCTTGTCCCAGTTAGAAGGCCCTAGGTCAAAGGGACCAGGTTTCGGTTAGTGCCTGCTTGTCACCACTCCAGATAGGGAGATGGGTTTGGCGTCACTGTTGACACGGTTCCTCATGGCTCAGCACCTATCACACACTACTCTAGTCAGTGCGATGTGTTTAAAGAGGCTAGCCATGCATTCCCAGAGAAGATGGCAGAAATGCTTTCCCTAACTACTGGAAGACAAACCGCCTTCGGACTTGCTTGTCCCAGTTCTGTTGGGAACCAGGTCCATGCCCTTCGGTGCATGAGGACTGTTGATGCGTATTGCCTGCTCCCCACCTTGATCTGGTCCAGGGCCCACACCAGTCTATCGAAGTGTGCCCTTCTACCCTCCTCAGGATGGTGAAGCAGAGCTGAGTGGGCAGTTGCCTTGTGCCTATTAGGGCTCTGATAGCGCATCTCAACAGGACATGTGCCCGCAGGGCGATGGACTCCGTCCATTACAGACCAAGCTGCCTTGGGCAACCAGTCTCCCAGGCTGGGCTCTCTCATTGGGTTGGGAATACAATCCAACAGGCATAGGGGATGTCAGAGTGGTAGGTTTTTCCAGAACTCCTGGAAGACAAGCTGTCCTTGGGCTTTGCTTGGCCCAGTTCTCATTGGAGGGGTTTTCAGTGACACGGTTAACGAGCCGGACATGCTGAGCTTTACATGCAGCTGACTTTATCGTGCCTCAGTGCCACACATCACTCCAGATAGTGCGATGTGTCAGCGGCAATGCGTGTCTGCGTACAGGTGGCTTACGAGCCCGCACACGCATGGCCTGGCTCACTGTGCCCCCGGCCTGCCACCGGCTTCGCCTCAGTACCTGTTATACACCACTCTAGAGATTGTGTCATGTGGGATCAGTACCTGTTATACACCACTCTAGAGATTGTGTCATGTGGGTTCAGCATCACTGTGGACGAGTCTGACGTACCTACAGCTTACAAGCTTTGCATACAGGCAGTCTGATTCACCGGGCCAATATTCCATCTATCCTCCTCCCCTCAGGGACACGGAGGTAGAGCCATCGACAAGTCAGCGGGTTCTCCTGCCCCTGGTGCCTCATGTGATGAAATCGGTTACCCTGTATCCACCTCTTCCTTAATGCCTGGAAGACAAGCCGCCCTCGGGCCTTTGCTCGTTCCAGTCTGGTTGAGGACCAGGGTACCTGGGAGATGGTGCCTCTGTCTTATGGCTGAGGGCTTCCACGGGGTACGTTGTGCCCCTGGCTCTTCTGAGCATGCCCTTCGGAACATGGGGGACTGTATATTGCCTCCTCCACGCCTTTAGGTCTGGTCCGAGGCCCACACCAGTCAGTCGAACTGCGCCCTTCCACCCTCCTCAGGATGGTGAATCAAGGCTAAAGTTGGCAGTCACTTTGTGGCCGTCGGGGCCCTGACAGTGCATCTCCATCCGACACGTGTCCGCGCAGAGTGAGGACCAAACTGCCTTGGGCAAACTCCAAAACAACTCTTCCTTAATTCTTGGAGGACAAGCCTCCCTGGCTTTGCTTGTCCCGGTTTCATTTGCGGCCAGGGTGACCTGGAGATTGTGCCTCGTGGCCGATGGCTTCCACAGGTGCACATTGTGCCCCTGGCTCTTACGGCCATGTGCTCAGTACTGCATAGCCTAGGTAAACCCGGCCACCACGTGACCTGCTCTCTCAGTTCCCAGTCACTAGCCTTGTGACTGTAAGCAGGGTGAGCCTGAGAGCAGGGCACTGGGGGCTGGGTTTACCCAGGCTAAGTGCTGCATGCCTCGGCACAGAAGGACTGTTGATGCTTATTGCCTGCGCTCCACCCTAAGGTCTGGTCCGGGGAGGTGTGCCCTTCTACCCTCCTCAGGACAGTGAAGCAGGGCTGTGTGGGCAGTCACTATGCCCATCAGGGCCCTGACAGTGCTCCATCAGACATGTGCCCGCAGGCAACAAACTCCATCTGTTACAGACCAAGCTGCCTTGAGCAACCGGTCTCCAAGGCTCTCTCATTGGGTTGTGGATACAATCCAACAAGCTTATGGGGTTAGAGCAGGTGACTCTGGTGGTGGTGGTACGTCTTATTCGAACTCAACTGATACTTCAAGCTCCCGCAGGAGCAGCTGTGACTGCTTGGTTTCCTTGTGGTGTGTCTTACAGAGGTCATATCATTACAAATGAAATGACAGATTTGACATGTGAGAGATAATCGATCCAAGATAGAGAATAGTTGCTTAAAAAAACAGCAGTAGCGAGCACGCTCCAAAATAAAGTCAATCAAGGTGCAGGGCCAAGGTAGAGACTTAAAAGGAGAAAAGGCCAGCACTCACGTTTAATAAGGTCTTTGTACAGCACAGCAAACAACGTACACATGAAACGACACCCACACGTGTAGTAATTCACTCACCCAGGTGAGGTGATATGTGTCTTAAGTTTGAAGTTTTTAAGTTACTTAATAGTATTTGAAAATATGTGAATGACAGAAAACGGTTTGCAAAACTTGAGACTATCAGGCAAAATGAGGAAAAAATCAAATGTAAAAATGAAAATGTAGCTACTTACTTGTTGCCTCCACAGACAGCCCTGGCTTGCTGCTGTTGCTTGTCTGTGTTTATTCTTCTTTGGGGTTTAACATTATGTAGGACAGGGACAGTACACAGTGCATGTTATAGTGCAAAGTAAGAAAGAGGTCAAATAAAATGCAATACTCGTAAGAGTCAATCTGAAACGTTAGGACCTTTTTTAGACTACAGTGTACTAAATCAGTGCTAAATCATGCTTTTCTGATGACGGATATTTTGCATTATGGTATGGCACTCACAGCAACTGGCCGGTTAGCTCAGTTGGTTAGAGCGTGGTGCTAATAACGCCAAGGTCGCGGGTTCGATCCCCGTACTGGCCATTCCTTTTTTTCTTTCTATTGAAACCAATTGAAACTGAAATGATATGAACTGGTAAAATTTGTCAGAATTTGCCGCATTTAGCTAGCAGCTGTCATTTCAGAAAATGAACGTAGCATTCATGTAATTTATGTTACATTGAAGTTTGAAGTTGAGTTGGGTGATGTTGAATCAAGTGTTAGCTACGAAGTCAACAAATGAAATAAAATAAAAATTGCGTATTTGTACTATCCTTTTCGCATTTAAATGCCTATCAAAATAAATCCATGTGCGGGTGAGGACATATTTTATAAACTATAATATGTGATAGAAGTGACGCCTGGGGTTCCATGGTGTAATGGTTAGCACTCTGGACTCTGAATCCAGCGATCCGAGTTCAAATCTCGGTGGAACCTGACCTTTTTGTTCTTCCTTGCTAGACAAATATGAAGAAAACGTAATCATAAGGGCTGAAGTCCCTCCCTAACAATCTGACACTAGATCCATCATTACAGTCATTCGAGCCACACAGTGTGCCTCCTCAAGAATATGGAAAACAAACAGAATTCATTTCTACACCAGACCTGCCTCCTTCATTTCCTTATTATAGACTCCTCTGCCCCTAGTGGCCGCTGTAAAAATAGATACACCCTATATACAAATACACACTACGAATAACACACACTATGAATGATTTATTAATTACTGTATTGCACTATGCATTGAATTATTGTACAAACCAAAACGGGACTGGACAAAAAAGACCTGGAGAGTGAGCTAGTTGAAATCCAGTCAGTAGCCTAGGTGTGAGAGTGTTGAGGTGTTAAGTGGCCATGGTGTAAATGAGGTGGGGGGTCTGGTATTATTTCCTTCCCGCCTTAATGCCCTTTGCCATCATTCTGACAGTGGCTGGAAAATAGCTGTTGTGGAAGCATGTCTTGTGAGTGGTGATGCTCTCTGGCTGGGTGGTGTTGTGAAGCATGTCTTGTGAGTGGTGATGCTCTCTAGCTGGGTGGTGTTGTGAAGCATGTCTTGTGAGTGGTGATGCTCTCTGACTGGGTGGTGTTGTGAAGCATGTCTTGTGAGTGGTGATGCTCTCTAGCTGGGTGGTGTTAGAAGCATGTCTTGTGAGTGGTGATGCTCTCTGGCTGGGTGGTGTTGTGAAGCATGTCTTGTGAGTGGTGATGCTCTCTGGCTGGGTGGTGTTGTGAAGCATGTCTTGTGAGTGGTGATGCTCTCTGGCTGGGTGGTGTTTCCAAACCGCGCAGTGATCCCGCTGGTGAGAATGCTCTCAACAAGTCCTCCTGTAGGCCTGAGTCAGGGGCTGCTGACCTCTGAGTCCAGCCTTCGTCAGCAGCCAATCTTAACATAGAGCAGCCTGCAGGCATGTCCAAAGTCCGGCCCGGCGGCCAGATCTTTGACCCTTTGACCGATCTTAAGTGGCCCTCGGGTTGTCTCTCTAAATATAGGCTACTATATGTGGCCCTCCACACAGTATTGGTTAATCAAGCAAGTTCATTTAGCATTTTTTCCATTCACCCAATGATGACAGCACTATCATACAGTTTGTAGACAAGCAGCAAGTAGGAACAACACAGGCTAGAACTAGTGTTTTCAGATGGTAAACAAAAGCACAATTGTATTGTATGTGATTTTTTTTTTTATAACCCATATGATGCAAGAAGCAGCTGGCTGGCCTCCCGGAAATTTCACATGACCTAATCTGGCCCCCATTCAAAAAGGTTTGGACACCCCTAGTCTCGCTGGCTAGGACACCCCTGACAAAGAGGATGGTTGTGTAAGCTACATAATATGTAATCATTTTGTTGTTCTGGGTGGAAACAGTCATAAGCGTACAGGGCATACAGTTTAGAGCTGAGCTCAGCAGAGAACGTATCCCCCTCCCCCTCCTCACCACCTGTGGTCTGTCTGTAAAATCCCATTTAAAGGTGGGTGTTGTTGGGACTCCAAGGTCTGCCAACTTCACAATCAGCTTCATTGGCTGTAATCCACAAAGATCATACGTGCATAATGTTCCATTTGTGTCCAAGTGTTCCAGTGCCACGAAGCCCCAGGGTTATTTAGGGACATGTACCATAACAGAGGACTGGAAGGACCACGGGATGTGTGTGAGAGGAGTTAAAACTGTCTGTGTAGTGTACATACAGTACAGCTCAGCACAGGCCTCTTGAGGACACTCACTGTGTACATACAGTACAGTTCAGCACAGGCCTTCAGGACTCTTGAGGACACTCATCGGGTGCTGCTGCCTTACGAGGACTGCTTCAAAGCCCTAAGAACCTCTGTGTGTGTGCGTCACTTGTATCTTTAGGGTTAGTTTTTTTTAGGGGATATCGCTGTTCAGTCTGTCAAAACTGGCATTGATAGAAGCTGTTGTTTTCTGGTAGGGCGGTGTCTCCGTCCCATTCGTACTTCTCCTGTAGTTAGTGACAGATTGGATTCCTTGTCACATAGTATGTGTGTTATCTACTGTAGGTGGCAGCTCTCAAGTTTTTGGGAGTATGCTTTTTTTTGCAGTTCTGATGGAATATTGGAGCATATTGGGCCCGCTTATACCGTGTAATGTCCCCTGACCTGAAAGTTGCACACCGTTTCCCATTTTCATGTTTTAATATCCACATTGGCCCAGGGCTTTTAATTGGGAAAAACACAAATAGTTCGGGAGGGGGACACAGATGCAAGTGTACCAGTTAATATAGCTACTAACAGTCTCTGTGTAATCGTGAATATTATTTGTGGCCTTGAAAATGTGCATGGCTGTGTAGCGTCTAGGCAGCCCTGCAAGGGTAGCAAGTTTCAGTCTTGTGATGTAGGTGGGCTGTAACAAGACTAAAAATTTAACTTTTATTGACAAATATTTTAATTGGAGTTGTATTCAATTATGAATTGTACTCACAATATGCTTTATAAAAACTGTAAATCAACACCACAGGTCAAACTTTGTGTAACAAACAAAAGGCAGGCTGTAACACAGTTCCTGACAACAGTGAGATGGCATATACTGTAGTTGGTACTTTTAGAAACTTTTCTATACCGATATTGGTTCTGATGACGGTCCTGAAACAGGAATTTTTAATACTTTTCTTTGTTAAAAGTACTGTACATCACAATATGCAGTGAATCATTTTCTATACAACTTCTGCACACACCATCTGTTTCTAAACAGAATCAAACCAACTGAGTCTGTTGATTCAAATGGCTAGAAGAAATTAGAAGAAAACTCAAACTCTCATGGTGAGAATCGAACACATTGAAGAATTTAGAATTAATTTGATACCCAAAGCAGCTGTGGGACCAGGTAATATTGCTTTTCTTTCTATACCCAGCTCTGGGGATCAGGAACCATTTTAGTCCTGGCAGGTAAACCTACCACGAAGAGGAACTGGGAGGAATCTCTGCCACTGCTACAAATATACCGATTTAATGAGGCTTGGTACATTGAAGACCTCTGTCAGGAGTTGAGGCCCCAGGCTCTCAGATGGCTGTGACCTCAAAGTCTGCATCATCATCATTTCCTTGTTTTTTTCTTTGATCTTGCTGCCCCCTTTTGGTGGGAACTGGATCCTGCGTTTCTGAGAGCCAGAAAGGAGACAATTTCTATAAAAAAAAAACGATCTGATGTGTGTGTAAAATGAGCACCATATTTCTTCTGTTATATGAAACATTGGTTTAACTTAATTTAATTGATTTAATTGATCCTTTATTGTTGTTGGCAACCGAGACACTTACTTAGCCGCTGTGTCTGGAGTTTCTGGATTGAGGATGACCACTTCGTCCTCCTCGCTGTCAGATATCACAACCACATCTTCCGCTACACCAACAGAAATTGCAAACATGGAGAAATATTCATGGGGTGGCAAGAGGGTGGCATGGAGATTTTAAGGGGTGGGAGAAATAGCCTATATTCGCTGATTTAATCGCAAACAATCACACATGAATATTTGCTTGGAAAAAAAAAATGCGATATTTTAACTCAAAAGGGAAATATCTAAAGGTGGCATCAGGGGTGGGTAGTAACGAGTTACAAGTAACGCAGTAAGAAAGTATTTTTTTAAGGAACAACGAACGAGTACCGTACTTTTCATGTTCCTTTTTTAACCTCTTCCACTCCACTGCTCCCTCCCTACCAGACACAAATTCTTAGGGGGGGGGGTAATTAACTTTTTAAGATATTCTGTCGACAGACAAACAGACAAACGAGCAAAAACATGAGCTCCTGGCCAACTCTAATAATGACATAATAATACATTACCTCTTCTGCTCTCTTCCTTCCCATGTTGTCCCTGTTCCATCTTTGTCACTTGTTCCTCCTCTTCGTCATCGCCGTCATCCTCCTCCTCTTCTTCGTCGTCTTCCTGCTCCAGTCCCCAGGTGTTCTGCAGACCCTCCCCCACCTTGTTCTGCAGACCCTCCCCCACCTTGCCCATGCCTGGTTCGGGCAGCACTGGAGACAGCACCCTGGTATGAACAGTTAAGGTTGAAAAAAAAAACACAGGAGAAAACACAAGACTCACATGCAGGTGGTAAGAGGTATCTTGGTGCTATTTTTGCTTTGTTTTATATCAAATACTGTGCATATTTGTATTGCTGTATGCTCATTGGTGGAAAGATCACTGGGTTATTGTTATGCAAGTAGGGATGGGACGATATATCCAAATTCAATATGTCAATATAAAAATGTGACAATATATCCCCACATGTGACAATACATATTTCTAGTTTATGCTTGCCGATGCTCTTCTGGTTCAGGCTCAGTGTAGGATACGTTTGAGGCGGGGCTTCAGCTCTCTGGACAATGTCATTGGCTCTTTCTGTGACATCTGTCATCTCCACTGGAGTCTCGTCCATTTTCAGTGCTGTGATTCGCTCCTGAGGCATCGACTCTGCAAAACCACACCTGCCACCCTCCTTCCTGGAAAGTAAATAAAAAATAATCAAAGGACAGAATAAGGGACAAGACACAACATTATATTTAAAATGGGGCAAATATCTTATGTATATTTACAGTGGAAAAATAATATGGGGAACTGCATCGCATTTGCTCATTTTAGCACTAGATTCGTATATGAGATGATACGTTTTCTCTACTGTATGTATCCTGTGCAGAACTTTGACATGAAGAAAGCCTGTACTGATCTCAGGTGTGAATGGGACTTATTTGAAATTTGATTTAATGGATAGCCCCTTGAGATGATATTTAGATCCCTCATTATTATTTGTCGACTTGTACTGTATGTAATGTACATGTTATAAAGTTTGAAAATTCAATAAAATATAAATGATATTAAATAAATAAATAAATCAACAAAAGAAAAAGAAAAATGATACTACTGCTGAATGTAATAAATGAAACCTGTTATCTCTTATAACAACAACATTACATTAGTGCCATACACTTCAATATGATGCAACAACCCACCTGGCTTTCTTGTCATTCTCCAAGGCTTTGGTGATGAGATCTGTGATTTCCGACACTTTGACACTGGCAATCTTACTGCATCTGAGAACCTTCAACACCACAGATAAACATTTTCATCAGTCATTGATCCTGATCCATTGACAGCAGTCTTTGGAGTCAAAGGAGCTGATCTCATGCTAACCAGCTCTCAATATAACATGCTAATGTTTGTAACCCTTCTAGCACGCAGGCTCTCTAATTAATCTTGTCATAATACATTTTTGTGTTGTCTATGTGAACTGAATTTGCAAAAATTACAGTGCAAATTGCATAGATTACAATACTAATTTTCCCCTCACATATGTACGGTAACTTTCATATAAGAAAATGTATGTTATTTCTGTTCTGTATATATTTTTTTCATGTGCATTGTTTTCCTATTCATGCCTAACTTTGAAAACGCCAATAAAGAGAGTTAAAAATCAAAAATCAAAAACGACTTCAACCACCTGCCCCCCCCCCCCCCCTCTTTGAGAATACATGTTCTTGCTCTGGCAGTAGCACCTGTCAGTGTCAGCTCACCTGCTCTTTTAGCAGCATGATGCCCCCACTGGACTGGATGGAGCAGATCTCTCTGTGTTTGTTCATGGCGATCATCAGCAAGCCATCCATCACGCGTTCCTCCCGCTCAGACGGATCCACCAGCAGATAAGTTCTGCAGAGGCAGAAGGCAGGATATGAGGAGGGAGACTGCTGCCACAAGTCCGCGTCGGCTACAGATATGAACTGGCTTCATTAGATGCTGCCGCTGATATTGAATCAATCTCATCTGTGCTCGTCGCTTTCGAATAAACCAATAAATGACTATGACACAAAGGAGGGGGAGAGCTGGAGCATAGGGACAGATGGAAATAAATATGAAAGGGGAGGATGAGAGGGGAGGGGGGAGGAGACAGAGGAGAGGACAGGGGAGAGGAGAAAGAGAGGGGAGAAGAGAGGAGGGGAGGAGAGAGTAGAGGAGAGGAGAGGGGGGGAGGGGAGGAGACAGAGGAGAGGACAGGGGAGAGGAGAGGGAGAGGGGAGAAGAGAGAGTAGAGGAGAGGAGAGGAGAGGAGAGGAGAGGAGAGGAGAGGAGAGATAAAAGAAAAAGGCAAGGCAGGAGGCAAAAGAAGGACAGTAGAGAGCGAAGAGGGGGGTTGTTTGAAGTGAATGCAGAATTAAGTCTGATTTAAATAACATGTGTCTTGTACTGTCGCTTTGCACCATGTCAGATTCTGCTGTGCATGTGCTGTGCTACTATATACATTTTCAATTTGTCTCAGCACTAGTGACATTCAAATAATAATCTGCAAACTTTTCATATAAATGAATTATATTTCTTTCTGTCTATTTCCAATTGATGCCATAGTGAATCAACCTGTTACGTGGACAGCTGTGGTTTGTTTGGAAAGTAGAAGAAATATTAGAAGCAGAGTGTCTTTATTATGAGGACAGTATGCTGGGCCAGTGCCTACACTGTGTGTGGATGGAGATTGGCCTTACCCCTGTTGGAAGAAGCAGAAGCTGACACAGATAGGCATGTGGTAGATACTCAGAGGAATGGGGTCTCTCTCCTCTGGACTGTACTGAGGGAGCACAGGAGCAAATACACTGTTACAAAGTGTTACATAAACATGCGTGTTATAACCGTTTGGGCACAAGCTACAAATCTGTGGTGCAACACAGATGATAGCAAATTGACCATTAAAACAACATGTGGAAAAACATTTCCATTCAAATATAACCGTGCTCATGAATTAGCCAGTGGTCATCTGAACATTACATCATCTGATAACACCTTTAAGGAGCGGACCTCAAATCCGAAAGTCGCAAAATTCGAATGGCAAAGCAATTTTGTAATTTGATGCATTTCCAAGTAGACCGAGTGAAACAGAAACGCTGCCTCTTGTGGCTGTTGCCGACTCACCACAGTGACCTCGTCTCCTTGGACCCCGACGTCGGGCCGTCTGAAGTGGCACAGAGCGCTGATAGCGGCGATACTGGCTGCATCCATCAGGTTTCCATCATGATTCAATGTGTGAACATCCACTCTGACCTGCCACACCTGCACACACACACACAGCTACATTATCAACATCATTTATGACTGCCAGGAGAAGTTGATACTCTTCCTTCCTCTCCCTTTCTGTCTCTTGGAGTGTGTGTGTGCGCGTGCGTGTGTGCGCGTGTGTTTTACCTTTTCTCCAGAAGCCACACACAGCGACTCTGTATCAATGCACTTGGAGTTCCTCAAGCATCTCTCCAGCTGTCTGTTTAGCTTCACTAATAACTCAGACTGCCTGTAGAGAAAGAAGACACACAGCCGCATTACACACTGCTTTACTGCATTACACACTGCTTTACTGCATTACACACGGCTTTACTGCATTACACACTGCTTTACTGCATTACACACGGCTTTACTGCATTACATACTGCTTTACTGCATTACACACTGCTTTACTGCATTACACACTGCTTTACTGCATTACACACTGCTTTACTGCATTACACACGGCTTTACTGCATTACACACTGCTTTACTGCATTACACACTGCTTTACTGCATTACACACGGCTTTACTGCATTACATACTGCTTTACTGCATTACACACTGCTTTACTGCATTACACACTGCTTTACTGCATTACACACTGCTTTACTGCATTACACACTGCTTTACTGCATTACACACTGCTTTACTGCATTACATACTGCTTTAATGCATTACACACTGCTTAACTGCATTACACACTGCTTTACTGCATTACACACTGCTTTACTGCATTACATACTGCTTTACTGCATTACACACTGCTTTACTGCATTACACACTGCTTATTTACTGCATTACATACTGCTTTACTGCATTACACACTGCTTTACTGCATTACACACTGCTTTACTGCATTACATACTGCTTTAATGCATTACACACTGCATTACACACTGCTTTACTGCATTACATACTGCTTTACTGCATTACACACTGCTTTACTGCATTACACACTCCTTTACTGCATTACATACTGCTTTACTGCATTACACACTGCTTTACTGCATTACACACTGCTTTATTGTATTACATACTGCTTTACTGCATTACACACTGCTTTACTGCATTACACACTGCTTTACTGCCCAACAGACAACTAAGTAAACATGCCGGGCCTAGTCTTACTCATCAGCGTGTGTTGAAATATTCTGTATGTGGCTGAACTCCATCATAGAAACAACAACAAATGCTCTATTATGTGCAGGTTGTAAACAGTATTCACCTTCAAGAGAAAAAGATGAGAAATAACATACCGTCCAAGAGAATAATCAATGCTTAACCACACAAGACATCAGTATGATGTGTAAGCAGCAGTAAATAAACCGAACATACAGGATAGTCTGATTTATTTATTTTTCCCACCTGCCCAGTTCAAATGCTGGTGAGGCCATGGGAGAAAGCTCTATGTTGAAGAATATGATTCCTTCATTTGGCCGGTTGTCTTTGGGGGCCACCAGTTCACAGGACACCTGGGCCATGACCCTGGACAGAGGAACAGAGTGATATTCCACCATCTTAACATGACAATAGCACAGACAGTAGTACTGATTTGATGACGATGATAGTGATGTTATGTCTGACATCGAAGCTCAAAGGCATGTGTCGTACTACTTGGTATGCAAGTCTTGCTTTGGTGCGGGGGAAGAAATCATGTGACTTATAATGTATGAAGCAAACGACTGCTTTGTTAAGTAACTGAATCAAATGACTGGTTTGGTTTGACGGGTTGGCGCACCTGTGTAGTACTTAAGTACGTAAGTACTTAGCGGTATACAGTCTGTATTTGCACCAGACAGACCCATGTGAAAATGACATCAGTCAGTCAATTTGTATTTGTAGAGCACATTTCATTTCATAAACGTAATAGCCGCATAAAATGCGTCATAACAAAAAAAGAAATATTGCGTAGTGAAGCCATTGGCCATCACTAGCTATTGATACGACAGGATCGCCCCTTTTCATATCAAGGACGCCAAATGTAGGGTGACCACCTTATCAAACCCCCAAACTGAGACACTTCCGTTGGATCTTGCTGTTTGATTAGCATACATTTCTTGACTATGATTGACAGTTTTACCATCCCTGTGCACACTGGCTGCTCTGCTGAGATCCTCTCCATCAGATAAAGGGAAGATGCATCACTCTGCTGACAATATAAATCTATTTATTTTTCTACACAGCTAATATCATTCCATTGTTGTTTTGTGCCCAAAGTCCTGCAGCAGAATGTAAGCCAATACAGGCTTTAACCTTCAATCTTCCTTTGCGGGCCAATGGGAAAAAATTATATTTATTTCAGGGCCAGAGTGATAGCTCTGTCCTCTTCTTATGATCTATGCAGCTTTGATTCTAGTATCTCTGGTAGCGCTGCAGCTCCTGGCTGCTGTCTGCTTCTCAGGGCGCACTTTTTTCATATAGAGATGGAGATTGATTCCACATGACAGAACATATAAATGTCTAGTATGTAGCACTGAAAAACCAGTATAATAATATTACCGGTATTGTTATTTTAATTGTGGTGGAAACCAGGACAATTTGGCAGTGTGTGTTGAAAATGGGACCTTTCAGTGTCCCCGAGTTATACCTGTCAGGACTCGGGACGTTCATCCTGAAATCAGGACTGTCCCGGTGAAACCCCGGACGTCTGGTCACCCTACCCAAATGTAGTACACATATTAGGGCCACAGACCCCCATTTGATGAGATTTTGTCTCTCAGACCCAAATCTCAGAATTCTCTGATTATTTTTTATTGTTTAGACATGATTTTGTCCATGAACGAATTCCATACAAATTCCCTGGCTATCTGTATTGTAGGTAGAGAGATAACAGTGAAACTAAAATCGACTTGAAATAAAGGTGACGTTGAAATATTCGGCATTTTGCTGGGGACCCCCTCAGGGACCCCTGGTGGTGGTCCCCGGACCCCACATTGAGAGCCACTGGCAAAGGATATGCTCAATTCAAACCTAATGCTCTCTGGTATGCAATGTGTATTTTACAGACCAGCCAACAGATTCTGCACAGCTGTTTTATCCCTTCCGCGTTTCCCAGGGATAAAATCCAAAGGGTTTAAAGTATCTGGCTCAAAAGTTCACCTGGTCTTGCCCAGATCCACAAAGCAGCATCCATAGTCAGTACCAAACGTGATCTTTATGCTTCTGTAGTCGTAGGTCTGCCGTCCATCCAGACGCTGTAGGGGAAAGTAGAGGTGAGTGCAAATGTAGAACTAAACTGTAACAGTTTTATTTCTCTATCAGAACTTGGAGATCATTTCTCCACACAAAAAGACAGAACCATGAACTTCAGTTTCAAGTAAATGTGCCTGAATATTTGCCATTGAATATATTGGAGGCTAACTGAATTGTAACAAGCAGATAAAAAGAAGGGTGCTGTCACATTGTCCCCAAAGTCATTCTTCCATTGTACAACAATAATAAGCAAAATAGCAGCATAAACCGAAGTCAATGACAAAACTAGACACAACCTCCATGTTCAGCAACTATACCTTTTTCTCTTCGATAGCTTTAAGCAAGAAATCCCGCTCACAGTTAGCCAACGGCGTATCTCTCATACTGAAAGTTGTGTTTTCCGTGACATATAAGATTCACAACTGTACCGCAACAAGCATGCGGCCATGAATACTTTGTGAACTGCGCCCCGGAAGAACATAGAACATAACATATTTGAAAATAAAATATTAGCATCCCCCCATACCCTAGACGGTATAATTCGCTTACAATATACAATTGTGATTATTATTATTATTTGTACTGTTATAAACTGGAACCTCTTACTGAGCACGTACAGCATTTTCTGTTGTTGAATCCAGTTTCCAAATTAGCTCAGCTTTTAATTTGAAATGTGGGTACGGTACACAGCGGCGTTTTGATACATTCAAATCCTCCACGTAATCTTAGGTTTTCCCGATACATTCGTACAGTCAATGATTCGTACATACGTCTTGTATCTAATCCCAGTGATTTTGGTCGGATATAATTACAAATGGGCCTGTAACAAATGACGTTTTTGGTGTATGTTGTTGCATTTATGGAAATCATGCCGATTTCCCGTTCCTTTCGTATTTAGCGTACCACTTTGCCAAGTCGTTAGAATTTTGACAGTACGGGAAGGTAGCATTCGCGCTCTGAGTCTACGCGCATGCCTAGTTTGAATCGCTCCCAGGCAGCAACCACACACTGCCGTAACCCCGCTGTCATCGTCGGTCCCCCTCGTCTCATTTCCAAGCCTACACGGCAGGCCTCGATATCCCGATACAAGTGCGTCAAACGGGGAAGGTAGTGCCTTTAAAATATTGCCGAAGCGGAGAAGCATATCGAGCATTTTCCTGCAAAAACCGAACGCGCAAGGTTTGTTTGTTTGTGCCCGCTCGTTCATACTTCATCCTTCCCTGACATCTGTACATCATTCATGTTAGCATAGATAACCGCTAGTTAGCAAGCTAACATTTGCCATCCATTCATTTTCTGCCTAATACTTTTTGCAGTATATACAAACATTTTTGGTACTTATTCACATACCTTTTAAGATGCGTTTTAGTTGTGTTATGTAGCTTATGTCAAACTAGGTTTTTCTTTTGGTCTCGTTGATATTATTTTGTAAGCCCATTAGTTTATCGCTAAGCTTATATTATGCTAACGTTGGCTATCTGATTGGCGCGCCGTCCAGCTAGCTAGCGGAGCAGGTGCTGTCAAAGCATTGACCCAAAGCGTTTGGACGTTGCAGGGTTCGGTGGCAGCCATGTTAGCTCCACAGTCCTGCCCCATTGCCTTTTCTTGGTGGTCGGGGTGATTCCAGCAGCATCTCATCATGGTGATATTGGTGAAAGTGTTGCTTGCTGACACGCCAGTTATCATATTGTCAACCAGGAAAACACTCACTCATCAAACGATTCTCTGGACAGTGGAGGGAGCCACAGAATACATACTATGCAGGCAATACCCACTTCCATCTGAAGTAAAGGGGGAAATTACATATTTTTTTCCAAAGCAGCTGAAGGATTAGTCTAGTCATGCTATGCTTCTTGACCAGTTATTTTATGTACCGAGCTAAAGAAAAAATGAACTCCCAGAATAATTTGCTGAATGTGATTTGAGGAGTTTGTAAACACTAAGCTCTCACTCCACTCTGCAGCCTCTGTCTGATGTTTTTTGTCTGTCATGAATGATGTGGACATGTTTTGCGTTGCTGGTGTTCACAACCAAAAAGATGCAAGTAATACAATTGAACGTCAGCGCCATCTTGAGGTCGTTCGGGATAAAAACTCGCCCCTCATTGCTACTAACCATTTCATCATCTCCCTTCCTGGTTTCTCATTTCCAGCTGCTTTGTGAACAACAGTGGCCAGGCACGGCCTGATCAATAGAGGGTCATTGAAATGGTCTTTGTGTGTCACAGTCCTCTGTGAAGTGTGGGCCTACCTTTTATTCAGGCCATTATCTTCCATGGGTTTAAATGCATATCAGTATGCACACGCGCAAACACAATCTTATGCCAGTTGTCAATCTTGTCATTTAAAGATCAGGAATTATGATCTGTGTGGAAGGAAGCTAGTTATATGCTGCAGAGTTCGAAAGCACTGAGGTTTCTTCCTGCTGTCTACTCGGAAGGGAGTCATGTAGGTCTGTGTTAATGTCTTGATGTGGGAATCCATTACCAGAGCAAGCGGGGAAGACGGAGGGGAATTTGTTGTAAGGTAACTGTAGCATGTAAGATGGATGTGTAGACTCAACAAGCCCCAATTTGAGGACGCTCTGTACAAATCTGACCTCCATCTAGTCTGTTGTTTCTCTAACCTTCAACCTTCACTTGTGTGTTTTCTATTTATATCATTGCCATTCTCATCCGCCTCACTCTCTCTATAAATAACCTGTGTCTCACTCACACCTGCCTCCTAGTTTCCACCCCCTCCCCTCATCCTCCTATGTACCACCACCCCCACCCCCCCACTCACACCATCCTCATCTCTGACCCCCCTTATCTCACACTCCTCTCACCATCCTGCCTCCAACTGCCCCCATCCCCACGCTGATTGCCACCACCCCCTCTCCATTATATGTTTTTTTCTTTACCACTCTCCCCCCCCCCCCCCCTACAGATGAAGTTGGGTAGGGGCTGGATGTGGGGCGTGCTGCTCCTCTCCTCCCTGGCTGTGGCAGCAGCGCAGGAGGAGCACTCGGAGGCAGATGTCTCAGATGGCGACGCTGATATGGGCCTGGACGAGGAGGAGATTGTGGCTATGTTGGAGGACGAAGAGGAGGAGGATGCCATGGTGGAGGAGGAAGAGGACTCTGTCGAAATGGGCGGCAGGGGTACAGAGAAAGGAGAAGGAGAGGCTGGCAAGGCCGGAGCCGATGCCAATGTTTCCTTCCAGGTCAGGAATGGGTTAGGGGTCAGGTGGAGGCCATAAGTGGGGAAAATATATATACAGTATATACTGTGTGTGTGTGTGTGTGTGTGTGTGTGTGTGTATGTATGTATATATATATATATGTGTATATATATATATATATGTGTGTGTATATATATATATATATATATATATATATATATACACATACACATATATATATATATATATACTGTACCGTATATATATTACAAGCCTTACTATCAAACACATTTTCCCAGCATAGATTTTCAGCATTTTTCACACATTGTTTTCAATCTCTCCAGGTAACATACAAGACTCCTGTTCCCACCGGAGAGGTCTACTTTGCAGAGACATTTGACGATGGATTATTGGACAGGTATCCTTGTCCCTTTAAGATTTCTTTTCTTTCCATCTTTTTTAAGAAGGTGGCTTGTAGTAAGAACTACGAAGTGAGTGTGTTTTTAGCCACAGACAGAGTTGCAGGATGCTAAGTGAGCTGGTGTGCTACAAGAGAAGTCTGTCTCATGTAACATAATTTACTCCAATTTAAGGCTTTTTCATTTTTATGCCTCCACCGGCGATAGCCAGGCCGGAGGCATTATGGTTTCGGCTTGTACGTACGTCTGTCCGATGTTCGTTAACGCGATATCTGAGGAATGCCTTGACGGAATTTAATCAAATTGCCTCAAACGTCGACTTGGACTCAAGGATAAACTGATTAGATTTTGGTGGTCAAAGTTCAAGGTCACCGTCACTGTGACCTCACGACCACTCATTTCATGCTCGTTAACGCAATATGCTCACTTCTTGGCGGAGGCATATATCTGCGGTGCGGTCGTTCTAGTTATAGGGATAACGTATACTACCTTTCTGCTTTCAGTTGAGAAGTCTCCAGTATTATGGTAGCCTATTTTAGCTCAGCTTTAACTCGTAGCTGCTAACAAGCTTTTTACTAATGTATCATCACAGATGCCGTGCCTTATTTTCACTGCTGTACCGAAATAAAGTGCCAGTTCTCCGCCGCAGAGGTGGTCTGTACTCTTAGTAAAAAGCTTTGCTAGCAGCTACGAGCTAAAGTTAAGCTACAATAAGTTAGCACAACACAAGAAGCTTCTAAACTACGATTCTGAAAGCTGGAACATATGTTACTCTTCACAAACCCTTAAATCTGAGTAAATTATGTTCTATTAGACAGACTTGTCTTACAGATGAATCATGGAAAATGAGAAGCATGTGAGTTTTCCTTTTCTATCAAGCAGCAAAAAAGATGTAGCATGACGTGTTTGAGTTAATTTGCCTTGACATCGCACATCCTCCAATGTGACTATTGTGCATGCGCACATCGTGATGACAATGCTGAAACAATGTATCGTGCAGCCCTATTATTTACCATCAAGAAACACTAAAAACAGTCTAAATTTTTGATGCATGAGTCTCGGATCCCTTCCGAGTGCCTTGGATGAACTTACTGAATCACTGGTCATAGTGTGTGCTTTTTTCTATTATGATTATTAATATAAAAGCTTAAATGTTCACTGATATTGATCTCCACAGATGGCAGGTGTCAAAGACGGTGAAGGAAGATGCAGATGATGACATAGCCAAATATGACGGTTTGTTCCCTCCCCCCCCCCACCACTAAATCTAGATTTGTGTGCGTGTATAGAGGCACACCTTGGTGTGCTTATCTTTACTTGTCATAGGTCTATAGCACCATAGATCTATTTTTTCCACATGCGTGTGAGAAAAATAGATCTATGTTTAGGTCTATATGTGTTGTCTTGTTTGTTGACGTCTTCCCCTCCGGACTCACTGGGCCTGTACAGGGAAGTGGGCCGTGGAGCAGCTGAAGGAGAACAAGGTTCCAGGAGACAAGGGCCTGGTGCTGAAGTCCCGGGCCAAACATCACGCCATCGCTGCAGCGCTGTACAAGCCTTTCGTCTTCGAGGATGAGCCCCTGGTTTTACAGTGAGTTCATACGCTCACATGACCTCTTGTCTTTGTTCATGCAAGTGGCGCTTTTTCCATCAGCCTCAGAGGCTGTCAGACATTTAAATACTTGTTTAATTGGAGGAGGGAGGGGGGTTTCTGAGAGTTGTTTCATCCGAGTCTTTCCGTTTTAGGTACGAGGTGAATTTCCAGGATGGCATCGACTGTGGTGGAGCGTACATCAAACTGCTTTCTGACACGGACAATCTGGAACTGGTTGGTATACATAATATTGTCATTATTTCATGTGCACCATGACATGTTAATTGTGTATAGAAATGGCATGTTCACTGCAGTGATGAGCGATAACTGAATCTAGGCCATTTGGTGGGCACTTTATCCAAAGCACTGTGGGGATTTATTATATATATATATATATATATATATATATATATATATATATATATATATATATATATTTTTATATATATATATATTTATATATATATATATATATATATATATATATATATATATATATATATATATATATATATATATATATATATATATATGTGTGTGTGTGTGTGTTTTTTATGCAATGGTGGCACCAGTCGGAATTAGAATCCCTAACCTTATGAGCATTGACACCATCCTCTGTCCTTTTATCTACATAGAACCACTATGTGTGGTGAATTGGGGTAAGGGGGCTCTGTATTTAAAGTAGACTTAAGATTTACTTTCCATGTCATGTTCTTGTTTCTTCTGCACCACAGGAGCAATTCCACGACCGCACAGGGTACACCATCATGTTTGGGCCCGACAAGTGTGGCGAGGACTACAAGCTGCACTTCATCTTCCGCCACAAGAATCCTCTGAACAAAGACTTGGAGGAGAAGCACGCCAAGAGGGCCGACGTGGACCTCAAGAAGTTCTACACCGACAAGAAGACTCACCTTTACACCTTGGGTAAGGAAAGAGAGAAGTCTTTACAAATCCTATTCAGTTTCAGCCGCACATGCATGCTCACATCTTTTGTGCTTTCTTACACCTATAGCTTTATATTCTCATATGCGGTGTTTCTCCCCCTTGTCAGTCCTGAATCCAGACAACAGCTATGAGATGTTCATCGACCAGTCCAGCGTCAGCCGTGGCAACCTGCTGTATGACGTGGTGCCTCCGGTCAACCCTGCCAAGGAGATAGACGACCCCAACGACTCCAAGCCAGAGGACTGGGATGAGAGGGCCAAGATCCCTGACCCCGAGGCTGTGAAGCCTGAGCACTGGTCAGTACAACCTGCATGCTAGTCGTCAGAAAAAGAGAAGACAGACAAGTCAAGATGAGGTGTCAAACAGATTGTGGTTAAAAAATAAAACCTAAGCTTGGCATTGATACGCTAAGCTTAAAGCAGCTACGAGGGACTTTCATTTTGTGTTGGTTTTAGCAGCCCCTGTTCTCCCGGAACTTAGATTGCATTTCCCCAACACCAAGTATAAGCTTACTGTATAAGCTTGATGTTATTGCTTTATTCGCCGGGCGGAACAAAAATGACAACTGGTTTCACACGGACCTGACCCAGGACGGACGTGCGCCCGACCAGCGCACATGCATTTATAAAAACAATATAGAAATCGCAGATTTCCTCGCCAATGGTCTCATTTGCTCATGTAGGTCAGATGCAAGGCATCAGTGTTGAATTTAGACCGTTTCATAACCAGTTAAAAGTTCCTCGTAGCTGCTTTAAACATCTATTTTTCAGTGGTGTGTTGTAGTCTCTTTCCTGAAGTTATATAGCAGCTCAGAAGCTCCGGTGTCGTTAACCTGCGCTGTGTGTGTATCCCAGGGACGAGGAGGCCCCTGCTAAGATCCAGGACCCTGATGCATTGAAGCCAGAGGGCTGGCTTGACGAGGAAGCAGAGTTTGTCCCTGACCCGAGTGCAGAGAAACCCGATGACTGGTAAACACAAGCGCACATTCACAAACACACCACACAAAGGAACTGCAATGAAATCCTGTGGCAGCCCTTGAAATTATATCTCTACTAATGAATAATCCAACCTCACAGCTGTCCTCTTTGTCACCCTCTCTGTGTGTAGGGACGAGGAGATGGATGGCGAGTGGGAGGCCCCACAGATCCCTAATCCTGCCTGTGAGACGGCCCCTGGCTGTGGGGAGTGGAAGCCCCCCATGATCAACAATCCTCAGTACAAGGGCAAGTGGAAGGCGACTCTGGTGGACAACCCCAGCTATCAGGTAACGGCTGCCTTCAGTTGGCGATGCATTTAATTTTAAACGTGATCCATATTATATATATACTGTAAACAGAAGTCCTAACAAGGTGCTTTGTTCAGTGTGCTGCCCTGCACAAACGACTAAAAATAAAAAAATATTTCCAGAGCCATGCCCATGCAACTCGATAGCTAGTTTGCTATAGTTAATATAACAATGTTATTGCTGTCAACAGCCAAATTGCTGCCCTCTGCTACATCGATGGAACAGCTGTGTATAATGGTAGTGTAGCTTCATTCCCCGCAGAGCAAATTGTCAGTCAGCCGCCTTGAGTTTCCCCTTTCTACAATAACAGCAGCTCTTTGGCAGCCTCAGGTGGCCTACAGTGGTGGCTCTGGACACAGGAATGTACTGCAAATATAGCTACAGCAGTAATAGCTATAATAAAATCAGATGAATCTCTATTTATCACTGTGGGAAAATTGGGTGATTCCCAGCCGCACCCATACTCAATCTAAAATAGGCTCGAATGTCATTTGTTTGTAATGACCCAAAATATTGACTTTGAAACATTTTTGTCATTGTAATTAAGTTTTTTTTTTTATGAATTAAAAAAAAAAAATTTGTCCCACTAAACCTCTAGTTAATCCCTGCAGTTCCATCTCAGCCTTCTTCCAAACAGCTGAAGTGAAGGGGCGCTGGTTGCGCAGCGTTCCAATAAGGAAATAAAATTACCATTAGATTTCCCTAAACAGCATGTGAAGCATAATCCAATTATTTTGTCGCCAAAAAAGTCCTAATAGCCTTGACATTATTTATTATTAATTTTTTCCCCCCGATTTTGTTATCCCATTTTTATCCCCCATTAGTGCTAATTTTAATTTATTTATCCTGGTTGCTGCTCCACCCTCTGCCGATCTGGGGAGAGCCGAAACTGGCTCCATGCTTCCTCCGAGACATGGGCAGTTAGCCAGCTGCTTCTTTTCACCTGACAGGGGAAGCTTCACCGGCAGGACATAGCACGTGAGAGGTTCACGCTATTCCAACGAGTTCCCCTCCCTCCGAACAGGCGCCCTTAACGACCAGAGGAGGCACCACATCAGCAACCAGGATATTGCATGTTTTGGTGTGGGGTTCCTATATGAAGGAAACCCCCAGGGGGGCATGGGGAGAACATGCAAACTCCACACAGAAAGGCCCTTTTGACGACCCCACCCGGGCGGTGGGCACTCGAGGACATGCGGACGGGCACGCATTCCTTCAGCGCTCACAGCGTCCCAGGTGGGAATCGAACCCATGACCTTCTAGCTGTGAGGCGACAGTGCTTACCACTGCACTACCGCGCCCCCCAAGCCTTGACATTATGCGGTCATCTTCTATGTTTTCTACACTGTACACTACAGTGTAGACACCTATATTTACCCTCTGTCCCTTGTGTAAAGCGTGAAAGGTCATGTGGAGCCTCAGCCTATAGCGCTCACAAAGAAGACTGTTCACTCACTGTGCCATGTGCTCGGCTTCCCCCATCTGCGCTCTCTCTCCACTCTGTCCTGATGTCTCTCTATCTCTCGCTGTGCTATGTGCTCTGCTTCCGACCTCCTTTGAGGGCTCGAGGTGTCTGAACAATAATAACTGCCACCTGAACATTCCTTGGGATTGCTCATCTTCTGTCCCCACTCCCCCTCACACCTTGCGGCCCCCTTTACATAGAGTCAGTATACCTTTACCAGGCCTAAAATGAGCATAAACCTAAAGCGCTCACTCTTATTTTATTTATCCCCCCCCCTACTCCCGATTTTTAGAGAACAATATCCACCTTATTTTTGAATGCCCCACTGTAAAAAATAATTGTGGGTACAAGGTCCGGTTTAACGTGACTAATTGTTGCAGCTTGTCATTTCCTTTGTTATACTCGGCTGCAGACCCAAATTATAAACCGGAAACTGGAGTATGTTATAAATATAGTCACGTTATAAACAACTAACCAACGCTGTGGGTCTGTATGGAAACTGTTACTCGAAATGGTTAAAAGTTAAATCAATTTGGTCATTCAGTGGCGTTTTACTGCCATGTAAAGTAACTATTACGCTAGCCGCTAGCATCAGCCACAGTAGCCGACTGCCCATAATGCATTACGTTATCCCAGCCCCTGAACGACACGGCTGTAGAGCAGAATGGCTCTGCTGTAAAATCCTCAAAGATGTTTTTTTTGTCAAGTTAAAACAGTCTATTACACCGGAAGCGGAAGAAGCACCCATCAGGCATCATGGCAGCTAGAAATAAGGTGGATACGAACAAGACAAACGGGCTCAGACACAGGAAAAGAAACATACGTCAACATTGCAACGTGGCGCTATCAGCCGCATAAGGTGCTTATATGTTTGTAAAAGACAATGTGCAGGGCATCCCACGCAAGTGGTCCATGAGATACCAGCCGGGCGAGCCATCCGTCACCCCTAGCCTCAGTCACTGGTCATTCTTGACCTCATCAAAGTAGTCAAAAACAGGTCCCAGATAGTTGAGAACCTTCCAAGTGAGTTGGTTCTCAGGGACCTGAGTCTCTCCATCAATATAACAGAGATCATGTCTATCAGCCACACCTGAAAAGAAGGTGAAGAGGAGGACTTCCATTCCTTCAGAATTAGTATTTTGGCGACAGTTGTCCCCAGTGTCAGAGATTGTTGCACAGCTATAGGGAAGTTCAGAGAGGACTCCGAGCAGCCGAAGATGGCGAGTTCTGCCTCCGGCTGTAGGGTTATTTTGTAGGCCTTAGAGTACCAGTCACATATTTTGGCCCAGAATCCTGTTAATGAATGGCAGGACCAGAAGGCACGAGATAGTGTGCCCTCTGACACCTGACACGCTCACTCTTAATTGTTGCCCCCACATTTGTTCTCTTCTCCCAGGGAGTCTGGAGCCCTCGTAAGATCGACAACCCCGACCATTTTGAGGACCTGCAGCCGTTCAGGATGACTCCATTCAAGGCCCTGGGCTTGGAGCTGTGGTCCATGACCTCGGATATCTACTTCGACAACTTCATCATCACCTCTCACAAGGAGGTGGCTGACCGCTGGGCCTCTGACAGCTGGGGGCTGAAGAAACTGGTGGCCAGTGCCAACGAGGTAAAGAAGTTAGACACGGTAAGATGGAAGAGGGCAATGTAGGGCAGGGCGATGAAACGATCTCGAGAGGGGATCGCGATAAAACTCGGGTCGATAAACTTGGACGTGTTTTACTCAATATGGATAGATCTAACAGCCTATCACACAGCAGAAATTAGGGGTGCGGGAAAAAATCGATACACCACAGTATCGCGATATTTTGCCTGACGATATCGTATCGATATTTGGATGCCAAATATCGATATTGCAAAAAAAAAAAAGTTTTTTTTTTTTTTTTTTTGCAGGCCATGCCAGGCCACCGGGCTACTATAAACTTTAGTTCCAAGGCCAGCAGTAAACAAACGGTAGCATATTTTCATTTTGTTTTAACAGTAACAGTTTTGTCATAACAGTCATTTACAAATTCCCCAGTTACTGAATGGGCTGCACAAAATGTTTTGTGTAAGTGAAGTGAAGTTGCAAAAACTACATAAGTACAGTAGTCCACACACACATCCAGTTAAGATGGACTGTAAGTAGACTGTAACAAACAGTTCAGTTTGTCAGGTGCATGCAACTATGACATGACTTTATGAAAGTTGTTGGTCTGTCTACTTGACAATGTTGCTGCAATAAAATGGTTGAAGTCAGATGTACAGACTGAAAAATTGTTCTTATATAAACCAGATGTTGACAAAGTTTTCCTTTGGGGACATCATTTGCAGTTGAAAAAGTAAGAAATCGCAATATATCGAAATATCGCAATATTCAATATATCGCAATATCGATATATCGCAATATCGAAAATATCGCAGTATCGCAATACTATCGTATCGTGACTCAAGTATCGTTTCAGTATCGTATCGTGGGCATCTGGTGATTCCCACCCCTAGCAGAAATAAACATGACAACAGCCAGTCAGTCTGCAGTTTTTGGCTTACAGGTCAAAGTAAACGCCCATTTCCTCCCGCATATCATTGTTTGAACTACCAGTGAAGAGAGTCGCGGGGGAAATGCGAAAGCGACGGTGAAACTAGTAGGGCTGCCCTCGACGAAAGATGTTCTTAGTCGACTAATAGTCAAGTTCAGGCGATTGATCGATTGGTTGATTAGTCGTCATCGCATGTCCCAGGTGCCCCAGCAATACACCTGTCACATGTGAAGTGGATCCACAGCAATACACCTGTCACATGTGAAGTGGATCCACAGCAATACACCTGTCACATGTGAAGTGGATCCACAGCAATACACCTGTCACATGTGAAGTGGATCGGACGAACAGTTGTCAAGATATGCTCACGTCTCTCACACACACACACACGAGGACAAGGACACACACACATACTGACAGTTTCCTTGCTTTGTTGTCTGATGGCATCAATATATCACTCCAGCCAGATACCCAAAGACGCAACAGTTACTGCCGTAGTTAAACCGACTAGTGTTTTCTGCTGCCGGTTAGTGATTCGTTACTGTTTAACGGTAACGTTGAACAGACTAGTCGCGCACGTCCCTAATCTCATGGGAACGTAAGGCATTCAAGACTAAGAGCACAGAAAAAATGTAGCTTGGAAAATGCTTGCGGGTAGAAAACCATGGCATTTTAAAGCAAACTTAGTAGTGACATTGATTAATTGCTGCGTCCCTCGAGACCTCAGGAATACACCCTATTCAGCTTACACAGGAATACGGTGGAGACTGGCCTGCCCATTTCTGGGGGTTACAAAAGATTCTAGAGAAACGCACAGAAACTAAAACTCAGATACAGAGTTTACAGACTAATAAATTGCTGATGCTCACCGTTTTGACTTTCTCTCTGGTCGCTTCTCTCCTTACCCCTCTATTAGAGCTATATGAAATCCGTTTCATGTTTTTTCAAATTCAGTTTTATTTCCCCCCGAATACATTTTTTCCCATTTAAATTTAAATTTTGGGGTTAGGAGCGATATTTTTTATTTTTTTGATGACTTGGCTCTCTCGGACAAGCCTTTAAGACATGTTTCTCAAGGTGAAAACTAAGTTGTGAGATGCAGTAATGGTCCCACGCAAGGCCGACCCCCCTCTCAAAACACTCCAATCTAAAACGTAATCATTTCTGTAGGCCTATTTTACAATTATGAAATCATTTGGGTTACTACGATCATTAGATCTACTTCTTATTTTGATAATTAGGCCTACTTTGATCAATTTCAGCCAAATTATGGAAAATTCTGCAATATTCCATGTTTTACAGTTTATTCCGTTTTTATTACCAAATTCCATGATTCCGTCCATTTTTTCCATTTTGCGTAAATCATATGGCCCTACCCTCTATCCCACCAGCCGGGGGTGTTTGAGCAGCTGAAGTTGGCAGCAGAGGAGAGACCGTGGCTCTGGGTGATCTACATACTAACAGTGGGCCTGCCCATAGGACTGGCTGTGCTCTTCTGCTGGCCTAAGGTACTTTTCAGATCACATCCTTGATTGACATAGAAGCAAGCCGAAACATTGTATTATTTCTCCTCTGAACTGCAACAGAACTGTTTCTTTGACATTTAATCTGCCTGGCTGTGATCCAATCTCCCCTTGCTGTCCCAGAAATCTGACGACGACTACGTGTACAAGAAGGTGGATCTGCCCCAGGCTGATGTGGAGGAGGAGGAGGAGGAGGAGGAAGAGGAGGAGGCGGTGGCAGTGGCAGAGGAGGAAGAGAAGGCAGCAGAGGCGTCAGCTACTGAAAGTGCACAGGCTGCAGGTTAGAAGGGCAATGGCCACATTCTCCATCGATGCTCTGTACACAGTACCTGACCAGAAAAAAAAACTCTTTAGGCTTTTACTGTTACTAGGCTTGTCTGGTCGGTGTTACACGGTGGTCGGGTATACATTGTTGCCAAATTCACTTTGTGCAGGCTGACTCAGTCGAGTAAAACAGTGAGGTCGGTGTCGGGCCAATCACAGCGCAACAAACACACCTTCAAATGCCCGGGCGACCGATACCACGCCACCCGTCCCCACACACACACGCACACACGCACGCACACACACAGTACCCCAACAGAGGCTGAGAGCTTGTGTTGTGAAAATGTAAAGAAGAAGCCAATGTACACATTGTTTCCTTTTTTATGAATCTTTTCTCCCAATTGTACTTGGTCAATCCCCCCCCCCCTTCCTCCTGCCCCGGTCGCTGCTCCACCCTCTCCCGATCTGGGCAGAGCCGTAGACTAGCACCATGCTTCCTCCAACACATGCACATTTGCCAGCCGCTTCTTTTCACCTGACAGCGGGGAGCTTCACTGGAAGGACGTAGCACATGGGAGGATCACGATATTCCCACCAGTTCCCTTCCGCCCCGAACAGGCCCCCCCGACCGACCAGAGGAGGCGCTAGTGCAGCGACCAAGACACATACCCCTAATCTGGCTTCCCACCCGCAGACACAGCCTATCGTGCCTGTATGGACGCCCGACCAAGCCGGAGGTAACACGGGGGCGCGAACCTGCGACCCTCGTGTTGGTAGGACGCCCTCATTGTTCCCTAATTTCAACCCAATGTGAGTACAAGTGTTGAAGTGAATGAGACTAATTTGTTTCTATGGAGCAGCAGCAGGATGGATGCACAGCTCACCTTGACAAGCTTATTCAGAGAGCAGGGAGAAGTCTGCTACTTTACAATGTAATGAGCCCACCTGAATAAATTAACTTTTTATTGGCAAATATATAATATCCACGCTCTGTGTCTACCTTGACAGCTGTGTCGGACTAACAGCAGTTAAAAGAAAAATCCAGACCATCAGGACAGCATAAGAGCTTTTTTTTTTTTTACATGTTTATTTTTTTCTTTGGGAGCAAACTTTTCCGAGCAAGTACCACTACATACCAAACCAAATTCCCCAGGGACGACTTCCACTGCATATACCAATAACAATATATATAAGGCTAATAATATAATAATAATAATATAAGGCTACTAGCTGGTTCAAAATGGACACACACGGACACAAACACACTCACACCTGCCAACTTTAGGCTGTGAAAAAGAGGACCCCTTTGAAAACGTTTTTTTTCCCTTGCCAAAATTTTGCCTAACTTTGGAGTGTTATTCAGCCACCTTGCTGACAAACTAGCATGATTGGTACAAATCGATTCCTTAAGTCTTCTAGTTTCATATGATACCAGAAACTTCACTCTGGCTTTAAAACTGAGCCTGCTGCAGCCTCTGAAAGTAAATGTTCAAAATTGTGATGTTTCCCAAATATCGCAATGTTTCCAAAAATCGGCCCAATCCGGCAACTGCTCAGGGTTAATGTATGTAAAAACTGTTGTGTGTAAAAAAAAAAAAAAAAAAACTTTCTCTGGCGGACCACAGTTTGGGAACCAATGCTGTATTGTATTATTTTTTTATTATTTATTATTACTGAACTGCACTGAACTGTTTTGTACTGTATATGTTTCGTCTGACTGCCACAGATGCAAAAAGAATTTCCAAAGGGACAATAATAAATCTAATCTAATTTAAGTCTATACAGTGTCACCAGTAACACCGGTGTTAACTTGTCTAAACCCCCCCCCACTCTCTCTCTCTCTCTCTCCCTTGTCTTAGAAGAGACAGAAAAAGATGATGAGGAAGAAGAGGACGACGATGGTGCAGAAGAAGTGGGAGGAGACAATCTAGAGGGGGACGATGATGAAGAGGAGGAGGAGGAGGAAGAGGAGGAGGAGGAGGAGGAAGAAGAAGATGAAACTGAAACCAGAGCTCATGAGAAACCATCAGAAGATGAGGTTGGTGTTTCTCGTAATCGAAATCGCAATATGGCTAAGTGCAATATCCAAATCACAGCAGCCTGTAATTATTTGGTAAAGGTCAAATGTGTCACAACACAGCATTTAAATGAAGCATTGTGATGCTACAGAGATGCCCCGGCCTACAAATCATATTCTCCAGACGTAAGGGAACATGCTTGTTTGGTCCAGACCCCAGTACAAATCACATCACATTTTTATTTTATGTTTGTGTGAAAAAGAAATAGAAAAATTGCCATTCCCACTAAAATTGTATTGCATATCGCAATCGCAATATCTATCAGTACAATACCAATATGATTTTTTTGGGCATATCGTACGGTGCAGCCGTACTGTTGACGTACCCTCAAACATTGCCTAAAGTTCCATAGGGCTGAATGGCCACACTACTGTGCTGTGGGCTTCAAGGTATTTGTGCTTGTATGAGTCGGGACAGACATGGATGTAGATTGCAACTTGTTGGCAGAGACATACAACCGTGAGGCGGTTATTTCTAGTTATTGTATCATTTAGAGAATTTCAAAGATATAAAGTCCCACATTTGTACCTTCAAATGGCTTCTGTTCTCAAACTTGGGGTGCTGTATAAAAAAACATTGCTCCATAATTTCTGACAATGACTGATAGAGTATTTGAGATCAGGACAAATCTAAACTCAAAATCAAGTGTTTTTTGTGTGCGTGTTTTTTTTACACATATAAACCTCTCCGCATTTTAGTCATGGTGGCAAATGGCAGAGTGATGTCTTTACTGTCCATTGCCTTAAATTCTTCTTTCTCTTGTTCTTTCTTTCTTTCATTCCGGCATCCAGCCAAAGCAGGAGGGAGGAGACACCAGCGGAGAGAGCCAAAAACAAGCTGTGAGAAAGAGGAGGGTACGGAAAGACTGAAGATGTGAACCCAGTCCACATGCCTACCGTCTCCTCCTTTCTCCCCTCTCCTTCCAGCATGCCCCGATGGGGAGGAGGCGGAAGGGGGCCGTCTCTGCCCCTTCCCCTCCTCCATGTTTGAACAGCATGCACGTCCTCCAGCCAACTGGTAGCCTGCAAGTCACCCTGGCTGCTCATCCAAGATCCGCAGGCTTTTCAACTACATCCTGTATCATCTCTTTCCCCTCTCCTCGTCATCGCCATCTTGTCCGCTCTTTCAGCTGTCAAATATTCCCAGGAGAGTTTGTGCATTTAGCTTGTTACCCCCTCTTCTTTCCTGAGCTTCCATGCTGTCCATCCCCCCTCCCTATTTCTAAACCATTACTGTCAAAATGCCTCTCAAGCCTACAAAATAAAAGCCCCGCCTCCTCTACCTCCCATAGCCCTGCCTCCTCTACCTCCCATCCCCATAGCCCCGCCTCCTCTACCTCCCATCCCCATTCACTTCACTCCCCCGTCTCTGCTTCCAGCCTTCTTTTCCTGAATCTATTTCATCATAGAGCTTTGGTTTCACCGTTTAGCATTTTAAGATCTACCAGTCTGGCTCCTCCGAGTGAGACAGCAGAGAGCCTCTGCACTGCTGTCAACGCGGTTTGTTCATAGCACACACCGCAGAGCATAGGGACTACAGCTCGAGTTTGATTTATTTTTTTCTTTTATTACTTCTCGCGTCCTCTTTTCGAAAGAGCGCATTTGGAGACACAGTTCGACCGTCGTTCCCTTTTTTTGAAACTGTTCCTTGAGTGGGTTTGAAGAACGGGCCAGGAGGAGAGGCTGCTTTTGAAAGGGACAGCTCACCCTAAAAACTAGCTAGTTGCTAGAGCAGCAGCTAGTGGGAGTAGTTTGGTTGAAAGAAAATAGTTCCTACATGAAACTGCTCACAACAAGTTCTGTGGATTATCTTGAGTAACCGGGTTATGATTTCTGGAAAGAGACATTGCTGTTGAGTTTTTCAAATTTATTTTTTGGCGCTTTGAGCACCACAAGCCGAGCCGAGTGCCATCTAGTTCCATTGTATTTGGAGAGAAGGCAGAAATCTCTAAGGCCAATATCTACAAAACTCAGGCAACAAACTAACTAAAATGATCTAGATCAGCGGTTTTCAAAGTTTTCAAAGAAAATGAGCAGCCAACTTTTTTTTTTCTTTTCTTTTTTTTTTACTGTTTGCATTCAAAACTTTATTGCAAAAATTAAAGCATTAAACTAGATTTGAACATACATAAAGCATCTGCACAATGGACCGACCATGGCAGTTCTTTGTATGTACATCAAACACATATATGCTCATGTTTTTGTATCTGTTGGGAGCTGTTTCCGACTCATTTTATGACATTTATGGGGCTGGAGAACTGTGTCTGCGCTGGCCAGCCTGGCTGCAGCACACAGTCCGTACGGGTTGAACCGTACGTGCAGAGAACGCAACATTTACAATCTATACACTGCTAGTTATAATAAAGATGTGTTAAAAAAAGGTTAAAAGTCCTTCAGAGTGGATAAAGATGTTTAAAAGAATATTTGAAAAAAGGTTTAAAATCATATCAGCTATCTATGAGGGGAGGCTGTCTCTCCCACACTTAAAAAAGAACCCTGATCTAGATTGATAAATAGCACTACAGGTGAAGGATTTTTTTTTGTTCGTTTTTTATATTTTAGGGTGAGCTGTTCCTTTAAGAAGTTACCGCAGTGTCAGGACATTTCAAATAAGTTGCCTCAGCTTCCATTCAAAAGATTACCTCTTAAGAATATGGATGCTCTGATTGTTAGGTAGTTTATCAAAGGGAGTCAGGAAGCATCAGTTATTTTTATGCGTGTTTATTTTTTACTAAGTTATAGCAATTTACAAAAGTGAGGTTCAGCACTGATAACCCTATTTATTACAGTTTTAAAATGTGTTCATTTTATGTCAGTATAAAGAGTAAAGTATCATGATGCAGTTTTTTGATTTGTTTGTTTTTGTGTGACTTGAGGCAGTTTCTTATGCTATGACACTTTCCTTACTTTGAGCCCCTAGGTCTGTTTGAAGTGCTGTACTTGTACTGTTTATCATCTAAACACTGAACTTGCCAGCACCGAGTAGCTTGCTGCACAAATCCATCAGTTTTCCAGTCAGTTTTGTAACACCTTGACAGTCCCTCAGACAACACACAATAGGTGAGTTTCTTCAAACAGCTGGATGTTGAACCTGTTGGGAGGTCATTCATTCTGTTGGCACGCAGCAGTGACTTTCCCAGAATGTCTAGAGTAGCTGGAAGTCTGATCCTATGTTGCCTGGGAAAGATGACATTGATGCTAATTTCTTACTTTTTGTTTTATATTATTGTCTCAAGCTTTTGTAGTTCATGTTCTCGCCGGTTGATGGCAGATATCCCTGTTTACATAAGTTTGCAAATTGTACATTGCTCTTGGAAATAAAACTATTTAATACAAAAAAGTTGCAAGCTTGGTGAAATGTCTGCTGAAATGATGTGAGGATCTTGGTAATTCATGAATTAACTATTCATATTAATTTGAAATTGGAGTTAGAAAAATTAATTTCAGGTCATTCTATTTTTGTTTAGCTACAAATCAGACGTTAAACATAGTTATATATTATCGATACTGAATGATACAATTTTAAATGAATCTTTCAGGTGGGATTTGATCCATAGCATGTAATCGGAAGGATTTTATTTTATTCATGTTTAATTTGTAATGTTTAGCGAGTCAAGACAAACTCTTTTGAGCATCTGCTCAAGAGAGCTCTCGGTTTCACATGGTCATTGTAACGGCTAAAGCAGAGCTTGGTGCAATTCCAACTCCAGGAACTGAAGAGGAATTTACTGTACATTCTCAAGTCAATAAATGAATGGCGCCAATGGCCCGGTCACATGCAGATGAAGTGGGATTGTGTGTACGTTAACAGAGCCAGGGAAAGGGCTGAGCTTAAGTTTTTATTTAAAACAAAAATGTTAAAAGGCAACAGAGTCAAAATATTCAGGGTCTTCTACACAAGGCAGTTGTTTTCAGAGGATGTGTGTAGGTAGGGCATATTGAGCATGCCAGAAGCAAATTGATCAAGGAAATAGGAGTATATTACTGTACAACCATTACAAATATCAAAATAACCTACATAAATTACAGGATACAATGTAGTTTGTAGCCTTCCTTAACAAACACAAGTCTTCCCTTTTGCAACAGCACCAGAAAGTCGCTCTTGATGTATAAACATTTTTGATTATGTCAAATCACTAGATATATCTATTCATTGTGGATAATTAACATATTCCTAATTCGAGTTAGAACCCCCCAGTAGCTTCCACGCTCTTCAGACCACATTCATCTCCTTCGGCCCTCGTCTCGTCTTTTTTTCACCTTCTAACATCCTGACGTTAACAAAGGCAGCTCCAGCCTTTTCAGGACAGACCCTCCCACTCTGGAGTACGATGTTGACATCAGTGCATTTTTGCCTGCTAATATGCAGACAGATTCTTCCAAGCCGCTAGGTGCGGCTCAATAGCACTCAAAGCCTCATTACAGCTATTCCTCTTACAGTTGAAGAGGAAAGCACGTGTGCCTTCATTCTCTTCCTCCATCTGCCTTTCTTACAACCCTACCGTTTCCTCTGTCACAGTATTGGTTTGGGCCCCACCAATCATTCATACATTGAAAGAGTTGCAAATACTTAAATTAATGAAAGAAAAGCTGTCGGTGTCACAAACCTATTGTGATTTGAAAAGCAACCATTTTCAAGATAAAAACGTGTTAAGAGACCTACACATCTACCGCAGTTATTAACACTTAACCCTTTAGTTTCTCTGTGCTGTCACTTACAATATCTTGTTGCTGAGCTCCCAATGGTACCTATATCAATCTAGTATCCACTTCATGGTGTAATAGTACTGTATTAAAAATAAGTCTTCAGGAGCTTTAAACAGCCTGCAATCGAGGGTAATTTAATAATATTTTGTTAAGATATGCAACTGTTAGACAAAGAAAGAAAACAGTTTGGGAAGTCTTATTACTCATACATGACCATGCGATTCAGATATATTTGTCATTCTCAGTAATACCGTTCAGTTTGCCCGTTTTTAAAGTGGAGGAATGTAGTCATGATGACAACCAAAACCTACCAAAACTCACATCCAGCTGACATATAAATACAGTACAACAAATTATAAATAAATAAACCAGTGCGGAAAAGGAGGTTTAGAGTCAAACAGCATTTGCAAATAGTATTTCGTTTCTTTTTAGCCTTCTTGTGTGCCAATTTGCCCCTTAGGATGACAAAATGAGTGATAGTTTGGAAAGCAAAGTATTTGAAAAACCGTTAAATCACTGACAACCTGACACGAGACTTGTCCTGATGTGTTAAACCAGGCAGGTAAACCAAAGGCTAAGGAGTATTTTGCATAATACTGTTTGACTCCAGGTCTGATGGAGAGCATGAGAAGGAACTCTAGGTACAAATGACCCTTAACCACTTAATATACCAATTCAGACTCTCTTAATGTTTTCCTCTTGACCAGTTGAGCTAGAAAGCATCTGGTCATGCGCGAGTGGTCGAAGGGTGACCTCTAGTGGTCGAAGGGTGACCTCTACCTAGTCTGTCGGGTGGAGAGGACGCTGCTGCAAAACAGACCTGGGCCAGACTGCCGTTCACATTAATCAGCTACTTCTGAGTCGGCCGGACGGGCGGCCGACGATCGGCTCACACTTTCAGTTCAATTCAATTTGTTTTTGCCTGGGGTAAAGCAAACTCAAACAACTGCAGAAGAGACCCAAGTCTGCTCCGAAGACAAACCCATCTCCGTGTCTCTGCCGGGGGTTGCTGGCCTGAGACATGGGGGTTTCTCCGAAGCGTTCCTCACTTCCGTTTGCTCTTGGTGTCGGTGGTCTGGAAGACGCTGGAGGCGGACATGAGGTTCTCGATGTACTGACCCAGAACCTGGTTCTCCGACTTCAGCTTCAGGTTCTCCTCCTTGACCGCGTCGACTCGCGCAGACAAGTCTGAAACGCATTGAGAATGGGAAGCTGAAAACACAGGATATTACAAGCCTACAGGCATAAGAGGTATACCGATATTGGACATCCATGCTGGCCCGGTTATAATATATCTCTTGCCCTCAACGGGAAGTTAATCCAAGTTTCAGAGGTTCTTTTCCATTATAAAATACAAGCAAATAGTCAGAAAGTCTGCCATCAAATAGCTACTACATAGTAGAGTTTTCAAGCTGATGGTTCGTACCATTTTCCTCTTCCCCAGCCAAATGCTATAAAAATAATACAGAAACCCTTTGCAGGGGGGTAAAACTGTTTGAAAGAAGTAACGCCCAAGTGTGTGTGTGTGTGTGTGTGTGTGTGTGTGTGTGTGTGTGTGTGTGTGTGTGTTTGTTTCAGTGAGAGAGAGAAATGGACCCAGAGAAGGAGCATTAGCAGCGGCTGGGCTACATCAAGACAGTAGAATGGAGGAGATAAATGAACAATGGAGGGGGGGAGACTAATAGAGCGGCAGAAAGCAGAGATGAGATCTGTGTTTTAAAAGTGCAAAGCTCAAAAGACCATGAAAGACAGATATGCTGCGGCGATGAGGAGAGAGAACAACTGCAGTGGTTGGGGTTTCATATTTTGTTGAGTTGTACTAGTGAGGAAAGTACAGATAGAGAGAGAGAGAGAGAGAATATTTCTCCTGTAGACCAGCCATTCCCAACCATTGAGCTATATTAAATAATATGAAGAGCCTGTCCAGCCAATAACGGCTTGAGACTGGCTGCCACAGCTGTCAATCATCCCTTTTTATATGTCAAATAACTACTTAAATACAAACTGATCAGAAAAATGACCACTTGCACAGGCATTAGCATGATAATAACTATCTAAAATGATACAACCCACCTTTGGAAAAAAAATTATCTGGCGTGTACTGTGATTGTTTCGGTTGTGATTACCCCATCCACTAACATGGGGAGGCGGGCCTTGTGACCTATAGACGGTTTTAACTTGACAACAAAAACATTCTAAATTGAACCCCCGCTCACTTCCTGTTGCAGTGTTTGCTATGGACATAAAAGAAAAAAAACATTCAAGTGCAGGACTGACCATTCCGTGAAAACCGTCTATACAGCTGAGCAGCAAAAACAAAAGTAACGATGTCGAGTGAATATTTCTGCAGTTTGCCGAATGCTGAGAAAAAGGAAGTGCTGTGGGGTTGCGCTCTGGTGAAAACCGTCTATACTGGCACCTGCCGCCAGAGCGGCGATCTAACATGCAGCGGCTTCACTGAATGGGACCAGATCCTCAGTCCATCTATTATATTATATTTCGATGTTCCCAACCTGTAGGCTGGGGCCCACTGGTGGACCGCGGAGGTAATTGTAAATGGGCCGCCAAATCATTTGCAAAACATTACAATCTTCATGGGGGGGGGGGGGGGGGGCAATTATTATTAATATGTAGAATGCATTTCTCCATATTATTGAATGATACCGTGATTTACTTTGCAATCAATTATTCATTAATTAGCCTATTGCAGACAGCCGCTCACTCTTAGTTTCTGATTTCTGTGTGGTGCTGATGGACAGCTCCTTTTATCATTAGAATAAAAAGTGTATTTGGCCTCCGTACTGTTTACGACAGGGGTTTTCAAAGTGTGGGAGAGTGAGCCTCCCCTCAGAGAACATATAGACAGCTGTGATAGGACATCATAATGTGATTATTAAAGTGTTTACATGTCTACAATGCACTTCAATAATGTAACTAAGATCGGAATATTCCACGTCGTAATTCGACAATTGCTAGAGATATAATTTCACAGTACAGTATCTACCAAAAGATCACGGTATACGGTATTTCACGTTATTAATTTCCCCGCCCTTATTAAACGTACTACTTTAGTATTACTACGTAATACTATGGCCCATCGGAAAAACAAACAAGTATTTTGCTTTGAGGAAAGCGTGTGTGCGTCCCTTACCTTCCAGTGTATGCTGAAGTTCCAAAACCTGATTTATGAGCCTCGTCTTCTCCTCCATCTCCACCTGGTTCTCCATGTCTCCTGAAAGACACACACAAGAAACCACACGCTCGCACTGTTTACATACAATTACAATCAATTATCACATTAGTATTACATGGTGCATCCATCTCACAAAAGCTAAGTTAAAGTGCCCTCCTCTCTCTCACACTCACACAGGAGCAGACATACCATCCATGTCGCAGTTCATGGTGAAGAGCTCGTCGTCTTGTTTAGTATACAGGGCTGCAG
>NC_139646.1:17203279-17220779 GCF_964638095.1 Poromitra crassiceps
ATATTGCTTCTGCAGTTTTTTCACTTGCGCTGTTTGAGTAGGCTAGCCATCACCATGCCCTGTCTATAAATTTAATAATCTCATCCGAGAGCCAGAACATCCACACCTTCAGCTTTATGGATGCCGGTTACCTCAAGCTATATGTGGTTCAAAGTAGACCCCTCATGAAGAAGAGTTCCAGGTGTTGGGGTGGGAACTTAACCAACTTGTGGCTCTAATTACACTTCCAAGGTGAGAAGTTGCATTGTAGTTCCATCTCCTCTATAGCCGATCTTTCTAATCCATTCCATCCACCCGGAACTGGGGGTAACCCGCCATTAAAAACAATGAGCGCGGATGTGAATTTAGTAAATAAACAAGACACGTATGAGCTTCGGTTTTTAGCCCGAATATTGCCAAAGACCCCACTGATTCATAACAGGCCTAAAGTCATGTTATAGCAGTCGGGCGCACTGAGGTCATGTTCAGACTATAGGAGGCCAAACCTGATTTGTGAACTTTAGTGACCTATTAATCACTTTATCCAGATTGGTTTTATGAGTCTGGACGCTCCAAGTCTGATTTGTGTCACTTGTCCCAAACCACATATGGAGGTAATTTCCAATCAGCTTCAAATATGCTTTTGACTGTGTCTTCAGTGCGGACGCGCAGATCCACCAAATCTGATTTGAACGTCACTCGCAAGTCGTCATCAAATGCTTCTGCACAGGAAAACCACGTCACCAACGTACGTATTTACTGACGCCCATGTCGTTACCATAACAACCCATGCAGATAGGCTGTTTAGGTCTGGACACACAGATCCGACTTGAAAATCAGATTTGTGGCAGTGCTACCCTGCTACCCCAGTCAGCTGTTTTCCTGTTGTTGTTTTTAGATTGCGTTTCTTGCGGAGTGCCGAGAACTGCTCGGAAAGCAGCAGTTATTGGAGCGGCAAAAACAATATTTTTCACCATGCCTAAGAGCTGCTGTGTGATTGGTTGTTTTAACAATTCAAGTCTCCAGTTTTATGTAATACCAGTGTTGGAATCAAAGAGGAAATTGCTGACGGCGATCAAGAGGGCTTACGTGAGACCCCGATGGGAGAGTAAACCACAACAGACTCTGGTCCCCCAAGTCCAGTTCCAGTTATGTCTGCTCAGCTCATTTCATAACAGGTACACATTTCATAACAGGTACACTCCCAAATCAGATTTGGGAAACCAATCAAGATAATGATGATTAATGACTTTATCAGCAAATCGGATTTGCCTGTAATGTGAATATGGCCTTAGTGACAAGCAAGACAACAGTAAAATGGACAGGTTTTTGTACTGCGTTTTTTTTTAAATCTGTGGGTGTAACCCATAAGATAGTGAAGGACAATAACACTGAATCTATCTCCTCTATTCTCCAAGTATGTGATTTCTTTAGCGGGTGAGTGGAGCATAGCTATCTACCAGCCATTTTGTGCCCTGAAGGACAGTAACACTGAATCTATCTCTTCTCCTCTCCTCTCCTATTATGAGACTTTTTTGAGCTGGTGAGTGGAGCAAATCTATCCAGCCATTTTGTGCCCTCCTCTCAAGCCCATCTTTATTGTAACAAACACCACATGCTGCATGCTATGATGACATTTGTTCATTATTCTTACCTGTTATGAAATGAGCTGAGCAGACATAACTGGACTTGGGGGACCAGAGTCTGTTGTGGTTTACTCTCCCATCGGGTCTCACATAAGCCCTCTTGATCGCCCTCAGCAATTTCCTCTTTGATTCCAACACTGGTATTACATAAAAGTGGAGACTTGAATTGTTAAAACAACCAATCACACAGCAGCTCTTGGACATGGTGAAAAAGATTGTTTTTGCCGCTCCAATAATTGCTGCTTTCCGAGCAGTTCTCGGCACTCCGCAAGAAACGCGATCTAAAAACAACAACAGGAAAACAGCTGACTGGGGTAGTCTACCCCGACGCTACCGTTGCGTAGCAACAAAAGACCGGAAGTAACTCCTCCAGAGTGACCTTACAAATACGGCTGCAAACTTCTGCTCTATAGATGCGCTCTGGAAATGGCTGTGGGATATGACAGAATCGATGAGGGAAAACACTCAAGCTCCCACAAGATTGTTTTTTACAAGTTCAATTGGTTCCGCCACACTGTGGAGGAAACGGTACACAGATAGCTTAGCTATCACACCGACTCTAGTCTCTTTTCAGGTCGAGTTGTGGTCAAGTGGTATGCCTCTTGTCTTGACACATTAGCTACAGAAATAAAAAATCATCGGTCAAAGAAACAAGAGTTGGATCTGTTCAGCGTCGACCCCCACAGTCATTTGAGAGCCGACCCTGACTCTCATGCTTGTTGGAGTCAAAAGATCTCTCTTCTGGTGTCTGCCCTCCGATAGTCCAAACTTTCTGGCACTCATTGTATTGTCTTGACTTATGTGGTCAACTTTACCTATCTGGTACAGAGGTTAAAATAAACACCAAGAAGTGTTTGGAGACATCACCTTGCTGAACCCAGAACAACAAATCAACCAAAAACTCTGCTCACTCTACCAAACAAACTGAAATCCATCCATTCCATGAAAATCCACGTGGCCTCAGGTCTGACATAATGGCGGATGATGGAAATAGTCAGAAATGGTAATACCATAAATGGTAATGGTAATAAAATAGTAATAAAAAGTAATCAATTTCCTCTGCCACGGTTGTTTTTCCCTGCTATTGTCATGTCACAATGAAAAGAAACAAAGAAATTAAGGCCATTCAATACAATAGTTTAGTTTAGTTAGTTCAGTTCAGTTTAGAAAGCAGACCCCCCCCCCCCCCTTATGGCCCATTTCCACCGCAGGTAGTAGCGCGATCCCGCTCCGCTCGACTCAATAAATTGTCTCATTCCACCGGTTAAAACCGTCCCAGCCCGGGTTGTATTGGGGTCGAGTCGTGCTACTTTTCGTACCTGCCTCGTCGGGGTTCTATTCTGTGAACCCGGTACCATACGGTGACGTGAAAACATTGTTGACGACTGATTGGTCAGGCAGAATCGTGTTTACTCTGTCTATCAATGCAATGCTGCATACCAGTTTAGTGGGCTTACCTTCTCTTCTGTTGTGTTATTTCCATCAGTCTTTTGTGTTGCTGCCTTCGCCTCTGGTGAAATAAAATCTTGGCGGTGGTTTCAATTGTTTTGAGTGTGAAAAAAGTCCGCTGCTCAGGAAGCTCCTGTAGCTGAGTGAATGAGTTGAGTGCAGCGCTCTGCTAGGCCGCAGGCGGGTCTTGGTGAAGCCGCGGTCTTGCCTGGTGAGAGGCCAACGGGGTACAGGCTTCACACTCTGTCTGTAGCGCCTCTCCCGTCCCCGCGCAGCGCATGCATCTCCTGGCCGATTGTCACATTTGCCCATGTACACTGTAGGTCATTTAGAGGCACCAGTATTTCATAAACAGTTTAAAAGTTCTGTGGATGGATTTAATTGTAACGTTATGTTATTCACCTTATGTTCAGACCTTACAGTGGGCCAAATTCTTCCGGGTCCTATTAACTCATTGAGTGCCAGCCACTTTTGGAGAACGGACGCTCCCAGTGCCAGAGTTTCAGAGCGTTTTCAGTGATTTCTCGAGGCCCACAGAATATTGTGTGATATTACTATGTAAACACTGAACACGCACAAAGAACGATGAGACTCTATTCTATCATCTGCAAAAAAAAGTTTATTGATCCCATTTTCCGTTCTTTAGTTATGAGCCGGAGAAGATAGCTTGATTCATCCAAAAAAAGCAATTTTTTTCTAGAAGCTGAGATAATTGGCCTTTTGTGAAATTAATCATTTCAAGCACATCACTGACTCTGAAGCTAATCTTTTCTAATGTAGTCACACCTCAAAAATAATTTCCTTCAATAAAACAGTTTAGGCCAGGGAATTTTGTTTGGCAGAATAATATTTTTAGCTACAACCAGCAGCGCTGGCCCCTGCGTGCGCTGCTGGTTGCAGCTTCTTGCTGGTTTTGATTTGCTGCTGGTGGGTATCGGATATTCTGGCTTGCGTTTGTCAATCCTGTCCTGCTGCCTGGGTCTGTCTGGGTGTTGCGTGCTGCTCTGCGTGCCCCCCCCCCCCCCCCCCGCCCCGCCCCGCCCCGCCTCGCCTCGCCTCGCCTCGCCTCAACTGCACACTCCTCCTCCTGTCTGTGGTGGCTCTCTGCTGAGTTTGCTGTGCGCACAGTGAAGGGTGCGGAACAGCCAGGCTTTTTTACAGCGTTCCGCGTGTGTTTGTCACCGGCAACGATGCTTCCAGTTGAGAATAATAACAACTCCACGGTGTGGATGTGCAGATGTGCTGTCGCAACCGACACGGAGCGGCTCAATTGTGGGAGCAGATTGGCTGCTGCAGGCACAGCTGCAGTAACGTGCTTCAGCATATCGATGCATACGGATGCGATGCGATTTCCGTTTCCATAACGACTTCTTCTTTGTTTTTTCCTTGCCTTTCTGTTATGTGGAGAGCACTGTCGCCACCTAAGGGTTCTGTAAAATAGGTTAGACACATCCAATAGCTATAATATTTGTACATCAGAGGCAGAAGGCTTTGATCGACGCCCCACCGTCAAAAAACGCAATTGACGAACATGTCCGTCCTTGGCACTCTACGTTACTATTTGAAATGACGAACATGTCCGTCCTTGGCATTCAATGAGTTAACACTTCCGGCGGTCACGGCGCCAAATATGAAAGAACGTCATGAAGAAGAGAGTTGTTTTTGTAGCGGACAGCGCAGGGTGTAAAACAAAGAACGTAGCCTACTACTTTGAGCTCGGTACACAGCAAGCAAGCGGAGTATCCACTGTTAGCCAGGTCAGATAACGTTATCGTCGACAATGACGAGCACTTTCTTGTAAAACATACCTGGACTCCAACAAAGAAAGCTTCAGAAGGTTTTCTGTCCTCCGAGCGCAGCTCGAGCCACTTACGTCAATAAGACCCGCAGACGTTAACGTAATTCCCTGGAATGCGAGAATTAACGAGCCAGTTACATGGCGTTGCATTCTTAGACATTGCCGTTTGCTTTTATTTGGTATGTTACACACAATTGGCTAAACTATTAGTTAATTCAGAGTTAGATTATATTGGAGCAGCCAGCCATTTTTTTTTTTGCCGGAAGTCGTCGAACGACCACACAACCAGGTCAAATGGGCGTGGCTACATAAGGTGAATAGCCTACTTCGGCTATAAGCGAAGGACAGATATGCGGTCGCTATGATGACCAGCTGTGGGCGGGGCTGGGCGGGGGCAGATGATCTGCGGTCGAAGCAGAACATCCATCGGGCCGAAACGAGTAGAGCCGACTGGTGACGAGCTGTGCAGGGCAGTAAAATGTGGTGGAAAAAGTGCTAATCTGCTAGTGCTGCTCATGCTAACTTCCCAGCTCTTCTATGTATTCTAAACAAAACACAGCTGCTGCTGTCAAATGAAACGTGTGCACCACAGGACTTTTACCAACACACTGTTATATCAATTTGCAATTGAGACTAACAAAAACAGGCATTTCATTACATGAAAATTAAATTGTTCGGATCACACCCGTTTTCAAACTCGGCCTTCATGTTGATGTAAACTACACATCTGTAAAGTTTTGTGACTGCATCTTGCACGGTTTTGACGCTACCACACTAACAAAATTTGTGGCCTGGGTAAACCCAGCCTTCAACGTGACGTCACAGGCTATGCCTGTAGCGTAAGTTTCTTTGTGACTGATAGCACATAGAGGTCATGTGGAGGCTGGGTTTACCCAGGCTACAAAATGTGTCCACAGACAGACAGACAGACAGACAGACAGACAGACAGACAGACAGACAGACATATCACCTGGCAAAGTACTCAAATACCATAGGTGTACAATAGGTGTCTCCAGGACCACATTTGATGACACACACAGACTCAAAAACACTACCAGCTACAGCTAATGCTGCTGTGGCTGGTAATAATATTTTAACACTGAAAAAGGAAACAGAAATGGAAGAGAAGCATGGACGCATGCTGTCCATCTTTTGATTGCAATTTAGTGTGTGTGTGTGTGTGTGTGTGTGTGTGTGTGTGTGTGTGTGTGTGTGTGTGTGTGTGTGTGTGTGTGTGTGTGTGTGTGTGTGGTGATGGGATGGGGGGGGTAGCCTAGGTAAACCCAGCCACCACGTGACCTGCTCTCTCAGTTCCCAGTCACATATAGTGACTGAGAACAGGTCTGAGAGCAGGTCACGTGGGGGATGGGTTTACCCAGGCTATGGGGGGGGGGGGTAGTTATGGGAGAGACAAGGCAGCACATATGGCCGGAGCAGTCAGGGATGGAACTAAGAACTCCCACATGACATGGCAGATAAAAATAAAAAAAGTGGAGAGAGACAGAGAAAGACAGAGAGACGAGGCCCCTACTGCGACATAGCATTGAAATAAACCGCATGTGATTATATTCACATCGGTGTGTGACGATACGATTATCACATTCTGCTGAGAATATGACACCAATGACATATATGCTACAATACTACTTCTAGGTGATTCATGCAGATCTGCCCATTGTGCACCACAATATTTGTTTATCTTATTAATCATTAGCCACATGCTAAATTTTCTTTAAATTTGTATTGATTGTTATGTTATGTTATTTTTTTTCATCATGCGGGATGACTACTTTATTTGAGACTATTATCCAATATCCAATATCCAATGTATCTCCCATACTTTCCTTCTCTGTGGTGGTATTAATATACTCTTATGTGAAGTAAGACAAAACAACACTAAAATAATCTTCTTAACTCTCATTTCCTCATATTCCTTTTTCTTGTACCTCTCCTATACAGTATGATGACTTTAGCTTAGCACCATGGCTCTGTACTTCTTGTTACCAGTGGGTTCTTTTAATGTGGATGATCTAGGAATTGAAGCATTCTACTGTTTCACTCTTTTTTTGCATGTTTTTAGCGGGGGGTTCCTTTCTGGAGGAAACCCCAGGGGAGCACGGGGAGAACATGCAAACTCCACACAGAAAGGCCCTTTTTGATGACCCCACCTGGGCCGTGGGCACTGAAGATATGGGGATGGGGACACACCCTCAGCGCCCACAGCGTCAATGGCGGGAATCGAACAGAGGACCTTCTTGCTGTGAGGCAACAGCCGTGCCCCTATACTGTTGCACTTCGTAAGTCATTCTGTGTAAGAACATCGCCTGAATGCCCTAAAGGTCAAATGTGTAACCGGGTCCTGTTTGACCCCGAAGTAGAAACCAGGCTAATGAGCACTAACGAGGTTTCTAATAACCCAAATGGCTTTACAATCCATTGTTTAGGAGTTGTTGACTAAAATTCACACCAATTCTCCTTTGCTGAAACAATTTTCATCAAGTTTGGGTGACATGGTCAGACAAAAGTACGTTAGTTTCACTTTTTGCCACTGATGCAGTAACTTCTTTCCCAGATTCAGCTGACAATATGATATTCTCAACCATTTTGGCTCATGACCCTTATGAAGTAATGCATGTTCCCTGTCACAGACTCACAGGCTGCATGTGCAGAGTGAACAGTTCAACCAAATAATTCCTCTTTTAAACCGAGGAGGCCTAGAGGCTGAAAACTATTCAGTATTAGAAGCAAACATTTGAGATGAATATTTTGTTAATAGACATTATACAAAATACAGTAATACATCTGTATTGTAGAGGTATGCCCCCCAACCCATAAATCATCTGGTGACCCCCAAAAGTAGACTATCTAACTACCCCCAAAATCTTGAACGCTGTTTGGTACCCGACTCTCAGGTTGAGAACCACTTCTATAAGCAATCGTTAGGCATTCACCGTTATTTTGTAAGAAATAATTTGCCAAACAGCCTAGACTTTACACTTGTTGTTTACTGCGGACTGTTTGTTTATTTGAAACTATTAATATTTATTTATTTATTTATTTATTTATTTATTTATTTATTTATTTATTTATCTATTTATTTATTTATTTTTTTATTTACCCCATGTGTTTTTATTGTTAAAAATGTAGGCTCCAGCTCCAGTGACAAAATCTCCTGACCTTTTAATTGACATAAAGGTACAACGGTGTACCATTTTTTTCCTGGCAGTGTCAGTGATCACAGGAAGTGGGGAACTTGTATCTGGTCTACTCCGGAATCCAGTCCGGGTTTTCCGGCTCTCCGTCACCGGGCTCCTCACAGCCTCTAGCTGGTTTCTACTCAACTCCTGTCCTGATATCACTCCGCTGGCATGGTGGAGAAGCGGACCTGATTATTGTGATGGTGGCAGGCGGCAGCCAGTGACTAGACTTCCTCCACTGGTTCCCGAAACGCGTCTTGCACCGTCTATCCTACCCACCAAGCTACTTACCGGAGTACCGAGAGCAGCCGTGCTCTCTCGCCACCAAACTCAACAACATATTCACCGGGATTTCTTTCAAACCAAAACCATATGAGATGCAAGTTCACTGGGAAACTCCGGAGCCCGTTCGGTTCAGGCAGCAAAACTTTTTCTCAAAGGACAACACGGTGCTCAAACTGCCGCTGCTGCTCCTCTTCGGGACTGTTTGTTGTGTGTATGACCGTTGACTGCTAACGTTTCTACCTTGGTGTTTTCTGCGGGAGTTGCTGGTAGCAGCGTGGCGGCGGGTTTATTGTTGAATTGAGTCGCTAACCCCCCGGCTTGGCTCTCACTACTACACTCGGCTCGGGTGTTATTGTGTTTTCAGGAGTCGTGTGTGTTTGGAAACAATACTGAATGGCAGCGAGCCTCCGAGGAGGGGAGAAGAAACGGTTACAAGCTTAGCTACTGTTCCGCATACAGCCCTTTAAACTCCCCGGTTGTTGCTGCTCAGTTTTAGGCTTGTTGTTGTCGGCCATACCCACCCGTGTCCACTCGCTGCCTGCCTGGGACGGACCCCTTTTCCGAGGAGGACACGAGAGACAAGAGGGCGGTGGAGGAGGTGAAAAGTTCCTCCAAAATAGCAGCCACTCGGCTCAATGATGGGGGACTTCGCCTCCCCCGCTGCCGGACCCAACGCCGGCAGTATCTGCATGAACAACAGCGGCATGAACGCGGCCGGCGGTGTGGGGAGCGTGGTGCCCGGGGTTGGCGGGGCCGTGGTGGGCATACCTAAGCACAGCACCGTGGTGGAGAGGCTGAGGCAGCGGATAGAGGGCTGCCGGAGACACCACGTCAACTGCGAGAACAGGTACCAGCAAGCCCACGCCGAGCAGCTGGAGATCGAGAGGAGGGAGACGGTCAGCCTGTACCAGCGCAGCCTGGAGCAGAGGGCCAAGAAGAGCCAGGCCACAGGCAGCAAGCAGCAGAGCAAGCAGCATGACCCGGACTCAGCCTCCTCCACAGAGCAGAGGAATAACACGCTCATAGCGGTAAGGAAGTTTCTGCCCCCCTGTCCTTACACCCACCCCAGGCTCTTCATAATGTCTTATGTGACCCCCCCCCCCCCCCCCAACACACAATCTCCCCTCCCCCTTCTTCTTCCTCCTCATCTCCCTAACCAACCCCTCTATATAGCTGTCCCCAAAAGTCTTGGACCACTAGCTGCTACAAACGAGAGGCGAGACTGCTCGCTCCCCGCTGTGAAAAGTTGTTGGAAACATGTTCACTGAGCGCTGGCAATTGCTGTCGAAACACACACTCACTTTTTCAAAACAGGGTGCCAACTAGCGCCTGTGTTTACAAAGAACATGCGCGCACGCGCACACACCTACACACACACGCGCGCGCGCGCGCACACACACACACACACACACACACACACACACACACACACACACACACACACACACACACACACACACACACACACACACACACACACACACACACCTACCTTGAAGAAAACAGCCTGCAAGGTTTTGAATACCGTACTTAACTTCGGAAATGACAAGCCTGGAAGCTGATATTGTTTTATTCTTTATTTGTATATGAAACTTTTTCAGATTTACACCACTCTACTGAATGTGCAAACGAGGGCTGGAAGTTTTGAAAGCACGACTAATTATCTGTTAACTCCTAACTAACTTCTAGCGGATGGCTTTTTGCATGCAGGCAACTTCTCCTTTGCTGTTCTTTGTTTTGGCTGCAAATTGTTCTGCAGGCGACATTCACGTTGCAACACTTGGCTTCCTCGCTCAGCAGCAGTGCGCTCCAGTCTGCTCTGTAACCTTTGTAACATTGTAACAAAATCAGTGTTGCAAACATCTATATTATTACAACCACCTCCTCCTCAAAATAATCAAACATCAAATCTACCTCTAGTGCCTGTCACGGTCATTATCCTCCTGCATTTTTATGACTAACTTTTAGACACTCGTTCAGTGGAGTTTGACACAAAATAACTATAGCAATCATATCATCAATTTCAAAGGGGAACGATACAAAGGCCATTCAAAAACTATGACTCCCTATAGGAATATTGCATTGATGCCATAGGAAAAACTAAATCTGATAAGGTCACTAGCCCATAAACATCACTATGGACTACACACACTTCAAGTCCCTGTACTATTGCAGTGATCTCTCCATGGGAGAGTGCGAGGGGTTGTCAGGTTTCTTATGGCTGTCTGATTTGGATCTCGTTTTCTTGTGCTTTTGCTGAACAAGTCTGTAGGTCTACTTATAGCTGGGGGTTTTTTAAAAGAGAAAATGTGTTAGTCTTGCGTTGGCACTGTCACAGCTTGCGAGAGGGAGATGCAGACCGCCCGGCAACATGTGTAGTCTCTCCTGTTCACACCATCTCCTTTGGACAAGCCCCTGTTTCCTTAGTAAAGACCAATGACGACATGTCGGGAATGTTGACACTGTTATCCCCTTTGTTGAGGCGCTGAGCCAAATTCTCCCCTTTTGAAATGCTAAATCGGACTGTCTTTTGTCGCGGTTTTAATTTCTGAGGCGAGCAGCTCAGTGGTTATTTAAGAGCGGTGCATGCCTGCCCGGCCAGCTCCGGCTTGAGAGAGCAGCGGTGATTTTAATAGCGCAGGACCTCCCAGCGGTCCTTGTGGACATTAAACCGAACTGCCCATTAGATGGTCGGCAACAAATGCTCCGAGAATGGACGGATTAATGCTTAAAGACACAGCGACCGGCACCTCTCTGCTCTGCTCCTCTCCCAGCCGCCGATGGTGATGCCTCGTAGGCAAACATGGCATTCAAAAGCCGAAATAGCCAGTGCTGCTGATGGTGTCAGTACCCTCTTTAGTATTGATACGCTACCTTTTGTAAGTGTGAGGCGTTGCCGAAGCATTGGATTGTAAAGGGGATGAAAGGAAACGGGAGGAGAGTCTCCCGGTCTCTCTCCCTCCTTTTCTCAGAAGAACAGAGCTGCAGCTAGATGGCTGTATGTAGTCACTGCAGAAGCAGGCATTCTAGGAAAGCCGACTATACAGTTGATGCAACTACACACGCCCACACCATACACACACACACACACACACCGCGTGTGCACACACACACACACACACGCCACATGCACGGACGCATGTATACCCATACCCAAACACCCAAGGGCCTTGATCTGTAGGCAGGGGTTCCGTTACAAAGTGTTCTTTGAAACATATTGTGAAAAGGTGTGTTGTCACTATAGCTTTGACATATTTAGTCTGGCTACAATTTCATCTGTACCTAAGTACGGGCAGTGGCAAATATGTTCATCTCATGATTTGGTTGCATATTAGCCTGTCAAGATTTCGTGATCAGATATTGTCATAATATCCGATGTATGGTGGTTAAAATGAAGCAAACTTACTTATGAGTGACTGTGGCTTTAACTTTTGTTGCTATTGGTTGCTAATGTCATTCTAGGAACTGTCCCCTTGGAGCACTTACTGCAAGTTGATCTGGATAAGGGCATCAGCAAAATGCCTAAAATATATAATAATAATAATAATATTATTATAGGTAATAATAATAATAAAGCAAACAGATGGAATATGTTACAATCAGATTACTTGTTCCGTACAGATTGATCAAATAAGGCAGACGTGCTTTGCCAAGATGGCAAGATATTATCACAATGAATTATTTGGAATTTGGTAATCCAATTGTATGCAGTCATGCCAAATTGTTCTAATGTTTTTAAAACATTTTCATTTGAGTGTGTTCCTTTGTTTTCATGTTTGTTGTGATTAATCTGTGTCACAATATAGTCTGTTTGTGATGAGACATTATGTGCCTGCTAAGTGCAGCATGTGACTTCTGGCTTGGGATTTGGACCTAGTTTTGAGATGTATTTGGTTACACAGGGATAGTTGACCATGCATTAATGCTGTTTTTCCACAAACTCAACCTCACTGCAATATTCTGGAGCGTTTCCCTTAGGCCCTGTTTACACGGCAACGCTCCCTGCATGAAACGGCAAACTTTTTTGCGTTAGTGCCTTCCTTATTCACCTTATTCCTGGACTTACGTTTCCCATGATTCTCAGCGGTTGCCGGTTGTCGACTTGGCTTATTTTATCTGAAATGGCTAAATAGTAACGTGTGGTTGCATAGCAGCGATATTTTACAAAAACGAGGTGAATGTCAATTCACTGGTACTGTATGGGCTTATTTTAGCCGAAATGGCTAAAAATAGTATGTAGTTGCATAGCGGGCGCTTTTATTTTGAAGGCTAAACGTCCAAACCGGAACTCTTATTATTTGGTAATTGAACGTAGCTTTAGCGGTCTCTCTCTTTCAAGATTCAAGATATTGTCACTCCGTTATACAATTATGCACGTGTGAAATTATTGTGCTGGGGGGCTCCCTTACAAGACATAGGTAGGTACAAAGTCACAACAATTATTATGATTATTTTCAGTCTCTTTCGCTTGAACGGTCCTGGGCGGAAACAGGCAACCAGCAGCTGGAAACAGGGAGGGCGCCCACTGTCTCACCAGGGAACTCGTGAATACAGGGGAACGGCGTTCTTGGGGCGTGAAAACAGGTCTCAGAGTGGAATTCTTTGATAACGCCGCCCTCACTGTTGCCGTGTAAAATGGCGAAACACAATTCAGGTGACGACACAGCCCCCCTTCGCCATGGAAGACAATGATAGACAAGCATTGAACATTGAACTATAGCCCAATACAGCCTTATGACACAGGCACAATGAATCGCATTGGTATTCAACATGATAACGATTAGCTAAAAACACATAATCTGCGTTAAGTGCCCGCTACTAACGTCGCACATAGCCTATTAATCCACTCCCGCATTAAATAAGTGAAGACAACTCACCACTAGCCTGGGTAAACCCAGCCCCCACGTGACATGCTCTCAGAGTTCCTAGTCACTACGTAGTGACTGGGAACAGGTCTGAGAGCAGGTCACGTGGGGGCTGGGTTTACCCAGGCTAACTCACCACCAGATGCACTTCCTCAAGTCCCAATTGTGCTACAAAGAAAACAGGTCTTTTTTATGGGGCTTTAGGCCTACTGGGTTTTTATTCTGTAATCCAATCTGGAGCAGTTTATTACCATTCGTGACTTCTGTGTCACTCTTATCACGTTATCACGTGGAACATTCATTAATTCATTAATCCTACAAAGCTAAATCAAGCCCGTTAGAAATAGACAGAATAGAGGAAGCTAGGTGTTTTACCTTCAAAATAAAAGCTGTAATTTATAACTGGGTAAATAAAAAACAGAACTGTGGACTCACTACGGTTTAAAATTGACTTGAGTTGTCCGGGTTCTATGTGCATGAATAAGACTATTAGTTTATTTAAATACCATTTATTGTGAAGGTTTTAACCAGTTTCAATGTTATTCTGGCTCACTTGATACTGCTCTGAGTCTTTCATGGCTTCAGTCTGCACGCACGCAAATCGTGATCACAAACGCTGTGTATAAACGTGAAATAAAAGGTGAGAACGCAATGCCAGTTTGCCGTTTTACGCAGAGACTGTTGTCGTCTAAACATGGCCTTAGTCAAACGCACCCCGCTTCCCTGTGCCCTGGCCTAATGCTTCTCAGACACACCCACGTCGAGGCAGGGGCAAGCCTGTAATTATGGAAAGTGTTTGTGTGTGTGTGACTGTGTGTGTGTGTGTGTGTGTGTGTGTGTGTGTGTTTATAGGCTAACTATTAGTGAGAAAGGAGAAGGAGACACATTGGGATCCCGTTCTGTCTTTCCCACCGTTTCTTCATCAGCAATGTTCTCATCACTTGAGGGAGGCGAGTCGCCTTAGAGCCTCAGAGAACATCAAAACAATCAAAACAGTAGCCAGCGGTCAGGTATTGGATTGGTTTGCCGAATGGGACTGACTAAGAGACCCAGGATGTGTTGTTCCGCCTATAGCTCAATTATAATCATTTGTTTCGTAGCATTCGGGAGGGGACAGGGACAGTATATAAAAATTAACTATATCGCAAATTTACAAAAAGGTGACCATACATATCACAGGGCCGAAAAAATACATTTTATTCTGCTGTAGTATTCACAATTTCACTTTGGAAAGACATTTTTAAATAGTTTACATTCTAGCAAATCAGTGTCATTCCTGGAGAGATCAGAAATAGACATAAGAGATCATCATACTTTCCATAGACTTTAATTTACATTGTATCGTTTGTTCATTTCGAATCGTCTGACTTGGCTCAGTGGTTAGCACTGTTGCCTCACAGCAAGAACAGACCCCGGGTTCGAACCGCGGTCTGTCCCAGGTCCTTTCTGTGTGGAGTTTGCATGTTCTCCCCGTGTTCGTGTGAGTTTTCTCCGGGTGCTCCGGTTTCCTCCCACCATCAAAGACATGTACAGTCTGTTAGGGTTAATACTCCTGTCAATGCCCCTGACCAAGGCAATGGCTAAAGAACTGGAGTTGGTCCCCGGGCGCTGCACTGCGGCTGCCCACTGCTCCTAGCTCTAGGAAGGTTCCTAGTAGAGGATGGGTCAAATGCAGAGGATGAATTTCCCCATGCGGATAAATAAAGGATAACTTAACTTAACTTAACTTGAGTGGTGTATTGAGACGAATCGTGAGATGAGCACATCATCCCATGATCCCTACTTGGTGTGCATATACAGACAGTATGTACTATGTACTGTATATATGTACAAAATCACCAGGTCAAATACAGACAGACAGTATGTACTATGTACTGTATATATGTACAAAATTACCAGGTCATATACAGACAGACAGTATGTACTATGTACTGTATATATGTACAAAATCACCAGGTCATATACAGACAGACAGTATGTACTATGTACTGTATATATGTACAAAATCACCAGGTCATATACAGACAGACAGTATGTACTATGTACTGTATATATGTACAAAATCACCAGGTCATATACAGACAGACAGTATGCACTATGTACTGTATATATGTACAAAATCACCAGGTCAGAAAGATGGAGCACGTAGGGGTTCACTGTCTTTGCTGGGATGATCTCTCGTTTAACATCAGGCCGTCCCTCTGTCAACAGGTATATATTTGCTTATAACGGCGCGTTCGCACGATGGCTGCCGTGCGTATCCTGCGTGTGTTTGGTGCGTTCACATTGCATAGCGTTAAGTAGGATAGGACGTGCACAACTGCCCACAAATGCATAGCCAAACGCAAACTTATATCTCCGGCCTAATACTGGCATGGGTTATGGGTTCATTTCCAACCAGGGCCACACACAGAAATCTGTGCACTCTTGGTACTGTAGATACTATGGACTGTCCACCAACTAATACATCTTGCAGTAATAGACAGTAATGATAATGGCATAGTTTAGACGTCAACAGACAGCCTCCAAGCCACAGGCACATTTTAATAGCCTATAATTACAGTATATTCATAGTGTATTTGAAGGTGTGTCTTTATCTCTCTGACTGTCCATGCACGCACGCACACACACACACACACACACACACACACACACACACACACACACACACACACACACACACACACACACACCTCTAGCATTGATCATGAAGCAGTGCTCAGCTGGCTATGTGTGTATGTGCGAGTGTCTGTGCATACTTAAAGTTTGCACGTCAACAAAAGATTCACAACCCAATAAACGTGTGATTTATTATATTGCCTAGTTATTATCTGCTCCTTGGACCTAGGATAAAACTGATTAAACGGTCCACTCCCTGTCAGTGCAAACAAAGCCAAAATATTCACATCATCAAATGTAAACGACACCAACACTGAATCATCCAGTAGTATATGTGTTGATTACGTTGTCCCGATTGAAAGCAGCGAGATCACAATGCACTAAGTAGTCTGACAAATGTAGGATTTTTGGGGCTGAGGCCATTGTTGATAAATGGAGGGGAAACCCGACTGCTTTGCATTGATTTATGATTGATTGGTTATGATTTATTTTCTGCTGCTATAAAATCACAGTGAACACAATTCATCATTGTATTATTCATCCATCATATTCCTAATTCATCATCATAGCTGTCCTCTCTGGCCAAATTCTTGACTGCATTTCTTTGTTTTTCTCTCTCAAAAGGTATAGTATTCACATTGTGTTCAAAATGACCACCAAATCCTCTTTTGGTGCTGATTTTATCCAGGCATTATTTTTTAATGTGTGTGTGAAAGGCCAAGCCAATATCCCATCGCAGACCTCAGTGCTATAAGATAGAAGTGGCGTTGGATTGATTTAGACAACTATGCTTCCTTCCTTCCTTCCACCCTCCCTTCAAGTTGTACTTTTGGGGGGGGGGGGGCAGGAGAGAGCAGAGCAAGAGCTCAGCATGAGCTGCCTGGAATCCCCTGGTTGTCCCTAACACGCGGACTGGACCACTCAGTTACTGGAACACCAATTCAGACAGAGAGAGAGAGAGAGAGATTAGAGAGAGACTCTGAAGAGAAAACTCCACTCTCGGACACTCTTGCGCTGTCGTGAATCATCAAGCTGTCATGGAGTTTTGTGATCAAGAGTTGTAATTGAGGTTTTTTGGTGTGCCCATCCACCCTCAACCTGCTTCGTCTAATGCTACTTCAGTCAGTGAATTCCTACATTTCCCAGAATGCCTTTCGGTAAGCCCCCAGAGAAGGGGTGTGAGCATGTTGGTTTAAACGCGTTGGTGGAGAGTCATAGCGGAGGGAGAGTTTTTACACGTTAAAATGTGAGTGACCCGTCCCTTACTCAGAATACGTGTAGCTGCATTGCATTCTGGTCTATTGAGTTTATTGTCAGTGGAGATGAAATGTGTTTTGACCTCTTCTCCGATTGATTTCTCCCTGTATGATTGTAGAAGCCCCTGTTGCTCTTTGATTCTGAGGGACTGACCCACTGATCTCAGTATGACGTCACGTTGTCTCTGCTGAGCCACTTATAACCTGATGCTGCCAGGTGTTTGTTTCACAGAACCATCTGGGAACTCGATTGTGGAAACCGGTTAAAAAGGGCAGGCACTTTCAAAAAATACTTGGCAGGTGATTGGATGAACCATCTGTCTGTCACCGCCGTCTATCACGAGATAACTAACTACAACCACTTAGGACCGCCTCCTCCTCCTTCGTCGGATGGCAGTGGTTCGGA
>NC_139646.1:17225779-17250779 GCF_964638095.1 Poromitra crassiceps
TGCTCTTTGGGGCTGTACAGGCCTTAGGTAGCATAGCGTTAAGAGAGGCATAGCGCTATGAATGGCAGCTCTCTTTACATTATTGATGCTAGAAGGTGGGAAACCATCTATGGCTCTCTCACCCCTCTCAATGAGAAGGGACGAGACATGTGCACACACACACACACACACACACACACACACACACACACACACACACACACACACACACACACAGGGAAACAGTTAAATATGGATGAGGTTGTTATCAGAGATGCCTAGGCCTGCTGGGTTCCTCGACAACTACAATTGAGAGTGTGTGTGTGCGTGTGCGTGTGCACTGTGCGTGCACACACACATGTGCATGTACATTGCATTCCTCTAGTTCAACAGTTTTACTGGACAAATCGAGGCGCTGTGTATTTGTGTGTGTGTGTGTGGTTATGTGTATTTGTGTGTGTGTGTGTGTGTGGTTATGTGGCATTCATGTTGGTTGTGAGTGATGGCTGGGCTTTTTGTCCCCGCACTAAATGAGTGGACGTGGAGAACAATGCTGCATTTCATCATGTAACTTTTAACATCTGACATGACAACTTCATCTGTACCACACGCATCCAACATGTTCCATTCAAAACAGACACAACCCAATGCTGCTGACTGCTCTGGCTCCAGCTCTGAGGGTGGGCGGGGGGGGCGGGGGGGATGGTGGTAAACAAGCATCAATTGGAGACCTGTTTCTCTTCTAAAAAATGCTGGTTTGTAACATAATGATTGAATGTGGCAGGTGAATATTGAAACTGACCAGTGGCTGCTGTTGTACAAAAAAAGTTAACTTCCTGCCCTGCAACACACACACGTGTGTGTGTGCACACACACACACACACACACACACACACACACACACACACACACACACACACACACACACACACACACACACACACACACACACACACACACACACACACACACAGCTTACTATTGCCACCCATAGTGTTGCCTTTTCCATGGCTTTATCTATATCGGCAGATAAAGCCTTAAGAACATGGTATTAAGCCTATATGCCCCCCCCCCCCCCACACACACACACACACTCACTCACTCTCTCTCTCTCTCTCTCACTCTCTCTCTCTCTCTCTCACGTCACACCGCGCAACACGAGGCAGAGGATATCGATAGTTGACATGAGCTTGTCTCCGAGGGAATCAGAGTTTCTACGCACTTTCCAAATGTCTGGCTTAGCGTGGATGTGTGTCTGTGTCTGTGTCCGTGTGTAAAGCTACACGTATGACCCAGCCACTGTATGTGTGTTTGTAAGCATGTTTGCTGCATGTGTTTGCAGGTGAGGGGCAGTGTGTGAAATTAGCTATTAGCTTTCACCACGATGTTGGGACATGGTAGGACATCAAAACTTTCCACGAGCCAATACGGTTCAATTCTGCCTCCTGCTGGATAATTTGGCTCTTCTACCCCGTTGGCAGGTAAATAACATCATTTAGAGGTAGGGTTGGGTACCGTAACCCAGTACCACTATGGCACCGGTACCTTTACAACCGGTACTACCGAATTGCAACACAGATTTAGGTGCTGCACTAACATTATCATTTGGAGTGCACTGCTTAAAATCTACTTTAAATTTAAAAGAATCTGCTTCAAGTAAAAAAATATGTACATATGTATTTATCAGTTCAGGTACCGTTTAGGCACCGGTACCAGTGAGCATGCGCTGTACTGATGACTGCACACAGCGCATGCTGCGCTACATGGCAAACTAAAAAGTAACTTCGGTTCTAACTCCTGTCTGTTCGGTTACTCTTTGGTGTGTGGATTTACTAACGTTGGATTATTATTTCATCATGTGGTGAGTACACAGGTCACACCATGTACATGTGAGTGTTTTTAGTGCTGTTGGAAATGTGCATTTTTGGGCGACTGAATGGGAGTAGTCCAAAATCCCATAGACAGACATTGTAGCGCTAAGCTATTGGCAGTGACAGAAACCCCCCAAAACTCCCTAAACATCCAAAAAGTTGGCCTATATACCTTTAAGATTAACTAGGCTGTAAAGCATGACTCAAAATTAATGTTACGGTTAACATTACAATAACAGAGGAGGTACGGTGGTGCAGTGGTAAGCACTATCGCCTCACAGCTCGAAGGTCGTGGGTTCGATTCCCACCTGGGGACGAGGTGAACGCTGAAGGAATGCGTGCCCGTCCGCATGTCCTCGAGTGCCCACCGCCCGGGTGGGGTCGGCAAAATGGCCTTTCTGTGTGGAGTTTGCATGTTCTCCCCGTGCCTCCCAGGGGTTTCCTTCATATAGGAAGGAACCCCCTTCCCAAAAACATGCAATATCCTGGTTGCTAATGTGGTTCCTCCTCTGATCGTTAAGGGCGCCTGTTCAGAGGGAGGGGAACTGGTTGGAATAGCGTGAACCTCCCACGTGCTATGTCCTACCGGTGAAGCTTCCTCTGTCAGGTGAAAAGAAGCGGCTGGCTGACTGCCCATGTCTCGGAGGAAGCATGGAGCCAGTCTCGGCTCTCCCCAGATCGGCAGAGGATGGAGTAGCAACCAGGATTGAGAAATCAAATGAGCACTAATGGGGGATAAAATGGGATAAAAAATCGGGAAAAAAATATTTAGAAAAAAAACAAAACATTACAATAACAGATTTATTTTGAAAGCACACTGCGGAGTGCAGAAGACCTACTTTTACATTCTAGCTGACAAACACTGTGACGATCAAAACCGAAATCAAGGACAATATATGGCTTCAGATAGCCCAGCAGCTGGGATTCGCTGAAAAAGGTAATGTAGCTGTTATCTAACGTAATTTACTTGCTAACGTTGTAAACCTCTGTTGTAAATGGATGGAGCTAACGTTAGCCACTTGTATCCAAGTGCTAACTAGCAGTTTAGCATCAAATTTGGGGTCCGCTCCTACTGCTTGACTTCATTTTCTCTTCTCACTGTTTCTTCCGCGGACGGAAGTTGGACGTGGAATGCGAACAATTCGCACCGGACTTGTGTGTATAGGTTGCAATGTGGAAAATCTGCAAGCAATTTCGTACCCCATTCCTCCTCCACATTCGTAATCGGCGCAGAGATGACTTATCTTATGATAGTCAATTTGTTAAAATCACCTTAAAGCAGCTATGAGCAACTTTTTCGATTGTTATTAAACAGTATAAATTTAATATCAATGCATCACATCTTACCTCTAATAGTCGACGATACCAACGCAGAGTAGTCTCGCTTGAACCCCGAGTGAATCGGCCAGTGTTAGTGTGTCTGTAGCCAGGGCAGATCAGGAATTGAAATGAAACGGTTTGCAGCAGCCACTTCGGCCATAACCACAAAATAACTTCCAAAAAACCTGTTAGAATATAACGAGAGATGTTCCCGCGAGTATGCGTGGCGTTCACATTGTTTATGTTATGTTGCTAGGCAGCGCAAATGGCGTAAAAAGGCAGCTGCGTTTCACTTCCTGGTTTCACTTCCGCGTTTCACTTCCGGGTTACCCGGTCCGGTCGCTCTAGAGAGCCCCCTGTTGGCGCGAGTTTAGATAGACTATAGACTTAATAATCACCTAAGGGAGCAATCTCAGATACACACGGCTTTGGTCTCGTCGACTATTAGAGGTAAGATGTGATGCATTGATATTAAATTTATACTGTTTAATAACAATCGAAAAAGTTGCTCGTAGCTGCTTTAATATCAGTGGAGGAAAAACCAATTTGTGGTCATCCCTTCAATCGCCAATATACCATTTGATCCCCAGTCGTCCAATCCCTCTTACATAGTAGTTTAATGGTAAATGCAGAATGTTTTGACAACACTGTCAAATGATATGATCTGCATGGCAAATTTGACACTGCCACTGATGGAATGGCACCACCTCTTCCATTTCCAGCTTCCAGCTTGCAAACATCTTCCTGTTGGCGCTGGGAACCGAAGCAGTGACCTTCCTAATACCGGCTTGTCCATCTGACTTCAGGGTCAGGCAGGGTGAATGTAGAAATGCATGGGCCTTTGTGTGTCATATAAATCTTCTATCCAGGAAAACAGCTAGCAGCACCCAGAGGTGTCATGGTCACTGTCCCTCCTCTGTCCTTCCCTCTCCCCCCTTTACTTCCCCCTCCATCCCTCCTTCACTCAGCAGCCTCAGGCCCCAGCTCCATCACAGCTGGAATCCTTTTCATGTTTTACTTTCTTCTTCATCCTCTCTCTCTCTCGCTCTCTCTGTCTGTCTCTCTGTCTGTCTCTCTCTCTGTCTGTCTCTCTGTCTCTCTCTCCCTCTATCTCTCTCTCTCTCTGTCTGTCTCTCTCTCTGTCTGTCTCTCTCTCTCTCCCTCTCTCTCCCTCTCTCTCTGTCTGTCTGTCTCTCTGTCTGTCTCTCTCCCTCTCTCTCTCTCTCTCTCCCTCTCTCTCTGTCTGTCTCTCTCTCTCCCCCTCCTTCTCACCCCTCTATTCCTACCTCCATTTGACCTTTCATTCTTCCTCATAATCTTCCCTCCATACTTTCCTTTCCACCGTCCGGACCCAGCCCTGCTCTTCTGTTTTTCCCCTCTCTCCATCCTTCCCTCCCACCCTCCCTCTCTCCCTCCCTGCCTCTCTCCATCCTTCCCTCCCTCCCTGCCTCTCTCTCCCTCCATGCCTCTCTCCATCCTTCCCTCCCTCCCTCTCTCCCTCCCTCCCTGCCTCTCTCCCTCCCTGCCTCTCTCCATCCTTCCCCCCCTCCCTCCCTCTCTCCCTCCCTCCCTGCTTCCCTCCCTCCCTGCCTCTCTCCCTCCCTCCCTGCCTCCCTCCCTCCCTGCCTCTCTCCCTCCCTCTCTCCCTCCCTCCCTGCCTCTCTCCATCCTTCCCTCCCTCCCTGCCTCTCTCCCTCCCTCCCTGCCTCTCTCCCTCCCTCCCCCCTGCCTCTCTCTCTCCCTCCCTCCCTGCCTCTCTCCCTCCCTCCCCCCTGCCTCTCTCTCTCCCTCCCTCCCTCCCTGCCTCTCTCTCTCCCTCCCTCCCTGCCTCTCTCCCTCCCTCCCTGCCTCTCTCCATCCTTCCCTCCCTCCCTGCCTCTCTCCATCCTTCTCTCCCTCCCTGCCTCTCTCTCTCCCTCCCTCCCTGCCTCTCTCCCTCCCTGTCCCAGGTGATCCCTGGTTCAGTAAGTCTCATCCAGCGAGCTTAGTGCTCTAAAGCTCTCTCGGCGCAGGTCGGTGGCAGGGAGAAATCCCTCTCTAAGAGGGAATTACCTACTGCACAGACTACCGCAACACGCGCACAGCACACACAGACGCAAACTATACTCACCATACACAGACAGATACACGCACAAAATATCCGTTCAGTAGCTGGTAACAAGTCTGTGTTAGCATTACCGGACGACTCCCCAGTCGCCACACTGTTCCGTGCATGTGTGTGTGTGTACGTGCATCATCAGTGTGTGCCCGTGTTTGTGTGTGTGTTGTGTTGTGTTGCACTGTATCATCTGCCTGTTTCCCTCTTTGTTAGATGACATTTGTTGTTCTTTGGAGGGCTGGCCAGACCCCCCGCACCTTCCTATTGAGCCAGTGTCATGAATTTTTTATGAATGTTTGTGTGAGCAAGTGTGTGTGTGTGTGCAAGTGTGTGTGTGTGTGTGTGTGTGTGTGTGTGTGTGTGTGTGTGTGTGTGTGTGTGTGTGTGTGTGTGTGGCCCTCAGCTGCATCAATAGCCATTAGTGCAGCAGCCAAGGTAATTGTGGCACAGTGGCTGCAGTGCAGAGAGAACAGAAGCATGATCTGATCATACTGCAGAGGGCAATATGGAGGAGGGGACAGAGAGGCAGAGCAGGACGGTGTGAGAGAGAGGATCAATCTGTGTTCACACTGCCGCCTAACTATGTATGCTGGGTTATGTCTCATGGCTGAAAGTGCTATTAGTGCTGTAGCAATGGGCGGGACGTAGAAATACTACAGAGTGATTGGCTGCTGCTGACGGTTGATGTCGTCTGACTGAAAGTACACCTTGAAGCCGACTTGTGGTTGACAACCGTGGGCTCAGAGATGAATGTTGTGGACCTGTCTCGGCTGGCTCACAGTCACTTAATGGACTTGTGTTGTTGACTGGGTTCTTCACTTGCTTGTGGCGTGAACATGTGGTTGGTTGGTTGGTTGGTTGGTAGGAGGAGGAGCCAAACAGACTGAAGGGGCAAATGGGCGGGAAAGAACAAGAGATGAATGGGCGTTGCTGAAACACGGCCCACTCGGGATGATGGATGAACGCGATGGCGGCTGCTTGGTTTGGTTTGGGCTGAAGCCTGTGAATGGGATGGGAAAGAGGAGCAGCACAGGGCTAGCCACAATCTACCATGGAGGGTGCAATGCATTGTGGGTCAGCCACAATCTACCATGGAGGGTGCAATGCATTGTGGGCCAGCCACAATCTAACATGGAGGGTGCAATGCATTGTGGTCCTGTAGTGGCCCACTCAGCAGTATGCATCAAGGCCTCGCATTGTTGAAATTAAACGTAGACGTGGTACTGTAAGGTATTTGTTCTGTGAGACAAAACAAATACACTCATATATTTATTCTTGAGAAATGTAGCAAGTAGGCAGTCACTTCTTAGCTGATACGTTCTTTGTTAGCATGGCTCATAATGAGCAACAAGTGTTGCACTTCTTTAAATCAAGTCTATTTTCGGGGCTATAGTGAGCGCTAATTAACCTGACGCTGCCAGATGGACGGTATAGCTCCACATAGTTTCACTAAACCAGTCGATCTGGGAATGCAGTAACCAGACCCGCTGACGGAGGCGGGCACTTTTTCCAAGCTACTTCGCAGGTGATTGGATGACCCATCTGTCTATCACCGCTGGTAGGTGTTAACTTCAACCAATCAGATCGCCGAAGGTGCCTGTGCCCTGATCTCCGTGGTATTCATTGATTGAGTCCTCACGGTCTAAAGTCACCTTCGAAGCATTTAGTTAGATTATAACGAACTAGTTGTGTGGCTTAGCCTTCCCAAATGTTGAGGGTCGTTTTTTAGAATTTAATACATAGAATTGGGAACGTTACATTCAATTTCATTCAGACTGCCTGTCACTTCCGCGGCGGCAGCCATGTTGACGAGTGAAAAGAACTACAAAGACCATGTACCCACTACTTGCCCAGACGAGCCTGAGCCCACCTACGGCTGCCGCTGATTGGTCGGGCTGGCATGGTTCGACCAATCATCTTAACTGCCTGTGCATGACAAGATGAGAGAATCTCTTTTGATCTCATCTCGCGAGGTTATCCATCTTGCAAGCAAGGTTAAGCGCTAATGGGCTAGGCTACAAACAACAGAGGACTGCCCATACATACACACATGCAGACGTAGCCCTCAGTTCGACACTACACCACCTCATCTATTTCTTCCACTTTCTCTTTCTGCGTGATTCTCCTCTCTTTCTGTCGCTGTCTCCCACTTGTATTGCGTTGTGCTCTGTGTGGTTCATGTTGAGTTGAGTCGCGTTAACACTTGTATTGCGTTGTGCTCGGTGTGGTTCATGTTGAGTTGAGTCGCGTTAACACTTGTATTGCGTTGTGCTCGGTGTGGTTCATGTTGAGTTGAGTCGCGTTAGCTTGTGTGCAGTGCTGAAGGCTCTGTTAGCTTGTGTGCAGTGCTGCAGGCTCCGTTAGCTTGTGTGCAGTGCTGAAGGCTCTGTTAGCTTGTGTGCAGTGCTGAAGGCTCTGTTAGCTTGTGTGCAGCAGTGCTGAAGGCTCTGTTAGCTTGTGTGCAGTGCTGAAGGCTCTGTTAGCTTGTGTGCAGCAGTGCTGAAGGCTCCGTTAGCTTGTGTGCAGTGCTGAAGGCTCCGTTAGCGTTAGCTTGTGTGCAGCAGTGCTGAAGGCTCTGTTAGCTTGTGTGCAGTGCTGAAGGCTCTGTTAGCTTGTGTGCAGTGCTGAAGGCTCAGTTAGCTTGTGTGCAGTGCTGAAGGCTCTGTTAGCTTGTGTGCAGTGCTGAAGGCTCCGTTAGCTTGTGTGCAGTGCTGAAGGCTCCGTTAGCTTGTGTGCAGTGCTGAAGGCTCCGTTAGCTTGTGTGCAGTGCTGAAGGCTCCGTTAGCTTGTGTGCAGTGCTGAAGGCTCCGTTAGCTTGTGTGCAGTGCTGAAGGCTCCGTTAGCTTGTGTGCAGTGCTGAAGGCTCCGTTAGCTTGTGTGCAGTGCTGAAGGCTCCGTTAGCTTGTGTGCAGTGCTGAAGGCTCCGTTAGCTTGTGTGCAGTGCTGAAGGCTCCGTTAGCTTGTGTGCAGTGCTGAAGGCTCCGTTAGCTTGTGTGCAGTGCTGAAGGCTCCGTTAGCTTGTGTGCAGTGCTGAAGGCTCCGTTAGCTTGTGTGCAGTGCTGAAGGCTCCGTTAGCTTGTGTGCAGTGCTGAAGGCTCTGTTAGCTTGTGTGCAGTGCTGAAGGCTCCGTTAGCGTTAGCTTGTGTGCAGTGCTGAAGGCTCCGTTAGTGGCCTGTCAGTATATCACTTCCTGAACGGCTCCCAGAATAGCAGCGATAACAATCACAAGCAAGGAAACACACCAGCTGCCGTTTCCAAAAAGCACACTCACTTTCTGTCCCCTCTCCCTCGCACGAGGGCTGGGGGATTTTTATCACGACTGATACCATTATCAATACTGCTCCTACTGACGTAATGGAGTGTGACTGTAAGGTAGTGACCCCGTGTAGGTGCTCATTCGCCCATGAGCAGTTGATGCTGTCTTTTGTTACAGTTCTGATTTGAGGATAGGATGTTTTTCTTTTGGACCTCGCCAAGCAAGTTTAAAGGTGTTTACTCATGGAAAGGGATGAGGTCGTTTGGGTTGAAGACCGTCAACGTCTATCTGCAGTGGAAAAGCGTTAACGAGCAGAATTAGGTTTAGAAAGAACTAGTTTTCTCGGGTTGTCAGGTCAGGACAGCAAATGGAGATTTCGGCTCCAAAATGAGATGGCTAGAGACTCGAGCGATACTATTTTAATAATGTTACTAACTCACACCCTTACAAATGATTCTGCTCTGATCATTATTTAATTTAATAATTAACTTTGGATGGCTATTGTTTCTTAGCCAATTGAAAGGCTTGCTTACAAAAAGTAGCTGATGGTGTGGTCTGTGGTAGGTTGAAATCTTGATCAGGTCACCACTACTCGGCATCAGGTGAACATGACCATCAGGTCGACACTTTCATCTTAAAAATCACTTTGCACGCTGTGAAGGAATTTGGGTGTTTGATACAACTCACTATTATTTGAAGGAGTGATGGCTGTGGCTCGACCAGTATCTGTCTATGCCCAGAAATTAAGATTGATTTATAAACTGCTGCTGGACACGAAGTCGCCTTTATTTTTATTTTTTAATTAGTTCATAAGTCCACACAATTAAGCGTGTTTATTTTGATAAGGCATGTAACCATGGCTGGACAATGGACGAGTCGGTATTTTGAGGAATCCAATCGAGCAGAAACATTGCTCAAGCAGTCAAACACGCCATGCTGGAGTGCTGTGTGTGTCTCCTGAGAACGCTGTTGTTGCCCTGTTGCACGCAACATCTTTTCTACATAAATGACATCTGTCTGTTATGTGCTCATCTGTATTTCCATCTGTGTTACTCAAGTTTGTCCACACTTTGGAATGCTTCCACCTCTTTATTATTGCCACCGCACCGACGCACAGAAGGTCTCGCTTCTTGCGTTCTTGCTACAAAGCGTCATGAAGCTGGGCTCTGACAGGAACGCTTAGGAATTCATTCAAATGAGTTGGACACTTGGAACAGTACGGGTTGTCCAGGAACTTCTCAGTGTCTCTGAGCCGCTCTGTCTGTCTGTCTGTCTGTCTGTCTGTCTGTCTGTCTGTCTGTCTGTCTGTTTATGTCCTACACTCTGTTGCTCTGACTAACTCTAAACTAACCCCTATCTCTTTTCTCTATTCTCTCCATCCGCTGCCTCCTCTCCTCCCAGCTTCCTCTTCACTTTTCAGTCTCCCTCGTTCATTCCCCCTGCCCGGCCTATGCAAAAGTTAAACCCTCTCTCTCTCTCTCTCTCTCTCTCTCTCTCTCTCTCTCCTCTAGCAGACAGTGCAGACTCTACTGATGAGAGATCAGTAGATGTTTACCCTGTTCTATGCTGTGACAGACTGTTCACTTCAGTTGTACCACGCACTCTGCACTGGAACTCACAGGATGAGTGCAGAGGAGCACAAATGTCAAAAATAACGTAAATAAATACAAATGAAACTCTTTCCCTGAAGATATTGTGCAGATTTGGTCACAGACATGGTGTGATGTTGTGGCAGTTTCACTGTGGACGCAGGGAGGAGCACGCACTGATCATTATGCTCTTTTCAAGCTTTGTAATTGTGGGTTTTTGTTCCCCCCGTTCTGCAGAATGACAAGCCTGGGATCACATTTTTATTTTCAGTTTGTTGACAGTTAAAGAGTCATTGAGTTTTTAATGGATACTTAATGACTGCCGCAACAGAACGTAACAAAGAGAGCCCCTCGGGGGATCCTAACTGGCTGGCGACGGAGGTCCCCGGAGAGACGGAGAAGTCCTGATCTTCGTTATATACACATACGCTAAATACTTGGAACATTAACACAATATGTTCCACGCCATTGCTTCTCCAGTCCATTACACTTGTTTGCTAGGCAAACTGGTTAGTGCGAGGTTGAGAAAACAAACCAAATAAACAAACAAGATGTTCTGTGCGAAGGTAAGCTGCGTTCAAGCCACAGACCGACGCAGATGTGAAACATGACGTGAGCTCTTCTCTCTCTTCTAACGGTCTGGACCTGTGCTGGGATCAGGTTCAGGGAAGAAATCACACCAGACCGTTCAGGTCTTCTTCAATGAAGGTCGTGCAGGCGACTGTAACTGACTGGCTTTGGAAAGGTGTGCACACAAGGTGACGGTGCAAAAGACACCCGAAGACGACGGTGCGCACATTACCCGATATTGTCATTCCAAAAACTTGATCCAGTTGTCCACAACAGATCGCTGTAAAATACAGTAGGTGTAGTTTGCATTATGAAGGTATTTTTTGAAGTGATTATTACAAGGATAACAGTGATGAATTTATTATGAAGACGTCTGTCACTTATGTAAGATGTAATTTCATATATTGGCGATATAGCCTACAGAAAATTTACCAAAGACGACGCGGATACTAGCTGTGTTTCCATTACAGTTTTTCGCAAAATAATTGCGATATTTCTACAACTTCGACAATGTACAATTGCGACTTGTAGGCGTTTCCATTGAAGTTGAGTTTTGGTCTGACGGAGCGCACACCTGAACGCAATTCCCATTAGCCTACCAGCAGCTGCCTGCCACAGTGGATCTGCCCCATATCCCGTCCCCTGCATGCTCAAATCCAACCAATGGTCAATGCAAATCACAACATGAAGTTACAACGCATATAAACGAGCCTGATTATCAATTCAAAATAAAATGAGTCGCAAAATGTTGCTGGCTGCGGTGAATGCAGTGAGCGCGACAGGCAGAGGAAAAAAGCCTAATAGCCTAATAGCCTACAACTGGTCCGATTTAGAGATGGAGGGGGGAAAAGGCTGATTTGGTCAATAATCACAATGTTGTGTAGCTATAATTATAACACTGCACCTGAAACATGTGTAATGTATTACTCACAGTCACTGTATTCACTTCAGTCAGGAGCACGCACCGCACCGGTGTGTGCTTGCTTTTCATCCCCTTATCTCGCGCTGTGCCAAATGCGCGCACACAGGCAGCCTGTCACCATGGACCGATTTCTGCCATTAAACATTATCTATTTTATATATTTGCATGACACTCGTCTTTCTGCTAGCGTTGCTTCAAAGTTTTCCATTGCTGCGGAGGTTTTGCCACGGCTTATCGAACCGTTTCTTCCTCATTTTTCGCTGCTTTTCCAAAGCAGAATGGGTCACATGACGTGCTAATGCGAAAAAACTGTTTCCATTACACTTTTGCGATAAACTGCTATATCGACACGTCTGAAAAACCACCTCATGAGAGCGCAAAAACGTTTTGCGATATTTACGAAATTTTCGAAATTTACGTGTTTCCATTACCCAATTTCTATTGCGATATTTAGATTTTGCGCATTTCTGAGGGTAATGGAAACACGACTACTGTCTCATTGACCAAATGTCCTACATGTTGGTATGTAAACAACTGTAAACAACAATGCAGTAAACAACTGCATTGTACTGTAGCAACACAAATTAAACAAAATTTTAGTTTAGTTTTTAGTTTTTACCTTCAAATTAAAAGCATACTTTTTATATGTATTTATCCATCTAATAATTCTGGGACTGACTGACTGACTGTCCGTCCATCCGTCTGTCTGTTTGTCTGTCTGTCTGTCTGTACAGTATGTCTGTCCTTCACATATCTCAAGAACCGTTCGTCAGATCGACTTCAAACTCGGGGAGTGCGCTTAGGGGGACCTGACTGAGTGTAGTGCCACATTTTGTGCAATTCGGATGCACGCATAGCCATAGCACCACCTACTGGCAACACAAAAAGCGGTTTATCTCGAGAGCCTTTCGTCCGTTCGACTTGAAACTTGGTGGTTGTGCTGCTGGGAACCGGAGATGTTTTTGAGGTGGTAGTAGGTGGATTTGGTGATGCCTTTTATGTGTGACTGAAAGGAGAGAGTGGAGTAAAGGATGACACCCAGGTTGCGGACGTCTGGGGGTGGGGAAATGGAGCAGCCACCCACGTCGTTGAGAAGATCTCCAACCTTCTGGAGCAGCGCCGTGGGAGCCACAACATTACATTACATTACATTACGTCATTTGGCAGACGCTTTTATCCAAAGCGACTTACAATAACACATTTTTGTCCGCAATAGAGAAATCAACTATGCAACACAGTCTATTACAGCTCAGTCCATGAGCTCAGTCTTATTACTGTTGAGTTTGAGAAGGTAATTGAAAGTAGCTTCAAGGCAGCATTTGGACTGGTTTAATGACTTTCCTTCAGCCAAAGTCAAGGACAAGTCACAAAGAGAGAGAAAATTTATTATTTTGTGACAAATGGAATGGACCCCTGCTTTTGATTAGAGATTGTGTGTCCAATAAGTCCTGTTAATGGAGAGAGCAGGTAAAGCCCCAGACACTCCAAGCTGACAGTCGGCCGTCGGCCATGTCTGGGCGTCGCTCTAGTATTTGTGGTGTGTTGGCTCTAGTCTGCTTTGACGGCGGCTTTTCCCGGACGATTAAATGTTGAATTCATGTCGTGTCATTGGTTAGAGATATCACTCTGATTGGCTGGTCAGGGGTAGAGATATCACTCTGATTGGCTGGTCAGGGAGATATCACTCTGATTGGCTCGTCAGGGGTAGAGATATCACTCTGATTGGCTGGTCAGGGTACTAGTAAAACAGCACAGGAGAATAGAATAGGGGTCACACACAAAACGGTCTGCTCGTCATTTTCCAACTTCATCTCATCTGATAATTCCAAAACGGATATTTTCACAATGACGTGCCTCTCGCCTCTCGCTGCATGATATCTAGTGCTATTTCTCCTAGGGGTGTCAACGGCTACAACATTTTCTAAACTTGTACACGGGACATTTTGGCACCGTGTAACCGGTTAACCTGTCGTTTGTGTTGTGTTCAAATGCAACTTTTTGTCCCCGACACACACGACACACACGACACACACGACACACACGACACACACGACACAGGAGATGTCAGGTGACGTCAGGTGACGTATCGGTCAGGCTCTCTAGTCCAGTCAAGTGTTTTCAGTGTGTCAGCCCCTTAAAGGAAGCGGGCTTAGGGATCATACATAGAAATGGCACTGGGCCCACGTGAATGACGAGGAGTACAGCTGCACGTACACATGAGCTCTGTATTAGCCCTGCCTCTCTCTCTCTCTCTCTCTGTCTCTCTGGTGCTCTCTGTCGCTCTCTGTCTCGTTCTCTCTCTCTCTCTCTCTCTCTGTCTCTCTGTCTCACTTTCTCTCTCTGTCCGTCTCTCTGTTGCTCTCTCTTTCTCTCTCTGTTTCTCTCTCTCTCCCCCTCCCTAGTGGCTGTTTTTGCGGATTGTTCTCCCGCCGTTGTCATAGCGACTGTGATGCAGACAGCCCGAACAGGCTGCCTGTCTGCTTGGATATGTCAAGTGTGTGTGTGACTGTGTGTGTGTGTGTGTGTGTGTGTGTGTGTGTGTGTGTGTGTGTGTGTGTGTGTGTGTGTGTGTGTGTGTGTGTGACTGTGTGTGTGTGTGTGATAAAACGGCAGGCTGCTCTCGGCTTAGAGAGGAAGTGTTTGGAGAATTATGTAATGTCCTCTTTTTAAAAGGGAAAAAAGGCGAGAAGGAGAAAAATGCATGTCTCTCTCTCTCATTCTATCTCTCTGTCCAATCTGTCTTTTTCCCCACTTGTGGCAGATTACTTGTCTCTCTCCAACACGGGAATATTGTATAAAGTCTTTATGCTACTATACAACTAATTTAGGTGACTTTGGAAGTTTTTCAGTGTGTATTAGTATGACTTTACTGCTTTTTTTATTATTCTAAATGAGTCTTCTTTTTTAAATAAAAAGTAGGCTGCACATGTATGCACGTGGGCACGCGCACACACACACGCACACACACACACGCACACGTACACGCACACACGTACACGCGCGCGCATGGTGGAGAGGGGGGGTTGATGAGAGGCTCTTTCCTGTGTGTAAAGTTTCCACTGAGGCTGTGGGCCCCGTGCCAGGAGCCACCCTGCATGGGAGGAGGGGGGGGGGGGGGGGGCAGAGAGAGAGAAACAGGAGGGGAGGGAAGAGAGCAGAAAGGAGGAGGAGGATGAAGGGATGGGAGGAGAGAGTGAGAGAGAGGAGGGAGGGGCTAAGAGTAAGGCCGGCCCGGTAAACTCAATATTATGGACGGAGACTGAGAGTGAGAGAGAGGAGGGAGGGGCTAAGTGTAAATATTAAAATATTAATAAAACTATGGTATAACACTTATTTTGTTGCAATTGTATGTTAAAACGCAATAAGATATTTTTCAATATTTTGTTATATCGTCATAATGTTCAGAAATACCCTAAAATATTGCAATGTTATTTTAGGGCCATATCGCCCACCCCTAGTGTGAGGTCAAGCGAGAAACACAGCTGTGCTGAAAACAACACTGATGTCCTATGAGTGTGGGAGTAGAGGGAGAGACAGAGAGAAAGGGGCGGAGCATCAGTCAGTGAGAGAGTAGTGGGAGGGAGAGGTGGAGGCATGATGGGAGGAGTTGGAGAGGATGGGATGGGGAGGGAGAGGGAGAGGGAGAGGGAGAGGGCTGGGCTCGGTGCCAAGAGGGAGGTGTGGATCCCACTGACGCTGCCATTCTCCCGCGGCGAGTCCTCTCATTGGACAACATGAAGCGTCTATAAATAGGACCCTAATCTGCAAAAGAGAGAGCTAAAAATAGAGGGAGGGAGAGAGAGAGGGAGGGAGAGAGAAAGAGGGATCAAGAGAGGTAGAACTGACAACTTTGTTGGTATAGAGTTGCAGAGAGCGAGAAGAGAGTTGGAAACGGGGCGATGAGAATTGTAAAGGTCTGGAAAGTCCAGCAAAGCATGCAAAAATGAATTCACCATCTTGACATTTGAAATTGCACAAACAGCCTGGACAAAAACACCTGTTGCTGTTGTTGTTATATCCTGAATACACTTGCTGTGTACGCTGTTCACGTAATTTCAAATATTGTGAGTGTGAGCTGAGCCCCATATCATCCAGCTCCAATCAGCAGCTGAATCTCATTAAACGTTGAACATTCAACCCCGGTCAAGAAAGTCTTTGTCTGGAAATGGAAACTGAGCGTACAGTTCCTTCCAAATCGCTAACTCTTTAAGATCAACTATTTCATGTCTCCTAATCTCTTTTCCTCCCAATCTCTCTCTCTCACTCTCTCTCTCTCTCTCTCTCTCTCTCTCTCTCTCTCTCTCTCTCTCTCTCTCTCTCTCTCTCTCACTCTCTCTCTGCCCCCTCCCCCTCTTTCTCTCCACTCATTCATAGCTTTCTCAAGTCTCTAATTATGCTCACTTGCTGAGTGAGTGGGGAGGGTGGGAGTGTGTATGTGTGTGTGTACTCTACAATTGCCCGCATGTTTAAGCCTGTAATTAGTGCTCTTTAAGATGACAAAATTTGGGAGAAAATGTGAAAGCAGAGCAGGCCTAGGCGTGTGCGTTGCATGCATACTGCATGTGGGCCTGGACTGCGGAGAGGAGAGGAGAGGAGAGGAGAGGAGAGGAGAGGAGAGGAGAACGGGGGCTGACTTGTTTTCTCTGCTCTCAAGGCGTTGTGAAAAAGGTCGTGGGCATGTTGCAGTGTGGAGGAAGTTAATGCCACAGCAAACCTCGGTCATGAATTAGTACAGCTCTGTGTGTAGGCAATGGCTGACACAGGTCTGTGTGTACTGGGCAGCATTAAAGGCAATGGCTGACACAGGTCAGTGTGTATTGGGCAGCATTAAAGGCAATGGCTGACACAGGTCAGTGTGTATTGGGCAGCATTAAAGGCAATGGCTGCGTGCGTGTGTCTGTATTTATGTGTGTTGCTATGTGCACTTTTGCCTGTGTGTGTTGGAGAGTGACTCATCATTTGTATTTGTGCACAGTAACCCAACACCTAATGAAGGACTAGCAACAGTCATTATTCTCTCTGTTTCTCTCTCACTCTGGCTCTTCCTTGGGACTTTCTTTCTTTCTTGCGATCTCTCTTGTCATCTTTCTTTTGGTTGTTTCTGGCCCTTATTGCCATCTTGCTTTCTCTCTTACTTTTTTATTGTCTCTCTTTCTCTCTTTTCTATCTACTGTATCACGGTCTCTTGTTTTCGATCTCCTTTCATCCTTTCATGCGTTCCCACTTTCTTGCTTGATGTTATGTCTCCCCTCCCCTCATGTCATGTACAGTATAAGGCCTTCTTAACACACAGAGACGTGCATGTGCATTGCAGACACAAGCCACAGGCAGGACAAAACACCAAACCGCTTCCTCACTTCCCCTCTGCAGCTGCAGGTCGTGTCAGGTCAGCCCAGACGCCATTGCGGCTCAAACAGCGAGAGCCGTTTCACACCATGCAAGGCCACAGTCCATACAGCAAGCGTGCACGTGGCGGCCATGTTTTGTTGTGGCTTTGTGGATTACACTCTCAATCAAATTAGCACGTGGTTTTGATTTTCATGCAGTTTGATTTTGGGTCATTTTTAGCACTGCTGTTTTTTGTTTATTTGTTTTTAGCTTTTTTACCTCTTAACTCCAGGGTTTAAATAAAGAATCAGTATTCATTACCAGAACAAAATATATATTTTTTATTTATAAAGCACAGAATACAAAAAAAGCTCCTCTGATGGGACATACCGTACCTGATGATGGCTGCATCGTGGATCCACCCGACCAGGACACCCGGTGTCGTATTGGTGTCGTACTGCTTCTATTTGGAATCATATTTGTCATTGTGGGCTTGCCGACCCGTTTGAAACGGCGGCGCAGTGAAATAGCAGAGGCATAAAAAAGAGGAAATGAGAAGGAAATGGAATGTTTCTTGTGCATCATAAAATAGGGCGCCTAGTACACACCGTTCCACACAGCCACCTGCTTCCAGGCTGGACTTTTGACACTGTTTTGCGGTGGCTGTGTCTCAGGAGGTAGGTCCACTAATCAGAAGGTCGGTGGTTCGATCCCCGAAGTAGTGTCCTTGCATGGGCAAGATAATAAACCCCAAATGGCTCCCGATGGTTGTGCCAGCACCCTGCCATCGCTTAGTCAGTAAGCTTCCTGCCATCGCTGTATGATCGGGTGGTGAATGAGTGAATGTAGGCACATTATAAAATGCTTTGAGTGGTCAGTAGATTAGAAAAGCACCATATAAATGCAGTACATTTAGCACTGACCATTTTAAGGTGACAGAAGTGTGTGTGTGTGTGTGTGTGTGTTTGTGTGTGTTTCAGTGTGTGTGGAAGAGAGATATAGTCACCCAGTCCTTGCCTCTATCCATACTGCCCCTTTGTGATGGAAATGAGAAAAGTAATTTAGTGATTGTGTGTGTGTGTGTGTGTGTGTGCGCGTGCGTGTGCGTGTGCGTGTGCGTTGGGGTCAGTGTGTCAGTGCTAACTAGGCTCGTGGGGGCTGGGTGTCTAGTGCTAAGTTAATTTCCCTGCAGCCATTGTTGATTCCAGAATTGGGCAAAGTAGTCTCCACAACAGGCCCTATACAGCAAAAAGTAGCCTACACAACAGGCCCTATACAGCAAAAAGTAGCCTACACAACAGGCCCTATACAGCAAAAAGTAGCCTACACAACAGGCCCTATACAGCAAAAAGTAGTCTCCAAAACAGGCCCTATACAGCAAAAAATAGCCTACACAACAGGCCCTATACAGCAAAAAGTAGCCTACACAACAGCCTCTATACAGCAAAAAGTAGCCTACACAACAGGCCCTATACAGCAAAAAGTAGCCTACACAGCAGGCCCTATACAGTAGGCCCATATATTGATTAGCAGGAGAGTAAAGTAGCCTACACAGTAGGCCCTTGTATTGGTTATCAGGAGAGTAAAGTAGCCTGCACAGTAGACCCTTGTATTGATTATCAGGAGAGTAAAGTAGCCTACACAGTAGACCCTTGTATTGGTTATCAGGAGAGTAAAGTAGCCTACACAGTAGACCCTTGTATTGGTTATCAGGAGAGTAAAGTAGCCTACACAGTAGACCCTTGTATTGATTATCAGGAGAGTAAAGTAGCCTACACAGCAGGCCCTTGTATTTATTATCAGGATAGTAAAGTAGCCTACACAGTAGGCCCTTGTATTGATTATCAGGAGAGTAAAGTAGCCTACACAGTAGACCCTTGTATTTATTATCAGGATAGTAAAGTAGGCTACACAGTAGACCCTTGTATTTATTATCAGGAGAGTAAAGTAGCCTACACAGTAGGCCCTTGTATTTATTATCAGGAGAGTAAAGTAGCCTACACAGCAGGCCCTTGTATTTATTATCAGGAGAGTAAAGTAGCCTACACAGTAGACCCTTGTATTTATTATCAGGATAGTAAAGTAGGCTACACAGTAGACCCTTGTATTTATTATCAGGAGAGTAAAGTAGCCTACACAGTAGGCCCTTGTATTTATTATCAGGAGAGTAAAGTAGCCTACACAGTAGGCCCTTGTATTTATTATCAGGAGAGTAAAGTAGCCTACACAGCAGGCCCTTGTATTTATTATCAGGAGAGTAAAGTAGCCTACACAGTAGACCCTTGTATTTATTATCAGGATAGTAAAGTAGCCTACACAGTAGGCCCTTGTATTGATTATCAGGAGAGTAAAGTAGCCTACACAGTAGACCCTTGTATTTATTATCAGGATAGTAAAGTAGGCTACACAGTAGACCCTTGTATTTATTATCAGGAGAGTAAAGTAGCCTACACAGTAGGCCCTTGTATTTATTATCAGGAGAGTAAAGTAGCCTACACAGTAGGCCCTTGTATTTATTATCAGGAGAGTAAAGTAGCCTACACAGCAGGCCCTTGTATTTATTATCAGGAGAGTAAAGTAGCCTACACAGTAGACCCTTGTATTTATTATCAGGAGAGTAAAGTAGCCTACACAGTAGGCCCTTGTATTTATTATCAGGAGAGTAAAGTAGCCTACACAGTAGGCCCTACACACATCATCAGGCCCTTGTATTTATTATCAGGAGAGTAAAGTAGCCTACACAGCAGGCCCTTGTATTGGTTATCAGGATAGTAAAGTAGGCTACACAGTAGACCCTTGTATTTATTATCAGGAGAGTAAAGTAGCCTACACAGTAGGCCCTTGTATTTATTATCAGGAGAGTAAAGTAGCCTACACAGTAGGCCCTTGTATTTATTATCAGGAGAGTAAAGTAGCCTACACAGTAGGCCCTTGTATTTATTATCAGGAGAGTATTCCAGGGAGTGACTCGACATCAAACGCTACCTGAATTCGATCCTTTTTGTACACAGATCTAGAAAAAAAATGATTTGAATGGTTTTGCTCGCAGCCAATCAGCAAGCATCCTTTGATTTAATGCAACATGTGATTGGCCCACTACCACAGCTACAACGCATACAGTCTGTGGTGAAGTCAAGCGCAGTGTATGTGATGGAGTTGAATTAATGAACTATAAAATTAATGAATGAAGGAATGAAGCAATGAATGAATGAAGAAAAATGGCATTGAATGAAGTACCCTTAAAGTATCACTTTAAGGGTACTGGTATTGGTACTAGTATCGTCATTTTTTAAAGGAGCCCTAGTCACATTTTGACCTCAGTCCAGTCACATGCCCCGCTCATAGCTCCCCACCTATTTGATCTCTTTGCTTTTTGCTCTTCATCTCAAAAAGTGGGCACCCATGTTTTAGGAGACATTTTCCAATACGCAGGATTTGATGTAACTATCTCTTATGTGAGCGCCTATCAGGAGAAGGAAGGCTAGGTGAGACTGCATACAGTAATACCTCTCCCTAGATTGATTCAATCAAACTAGGAAGGCTCAGCATTCCTATATATTCCTATAACGAACTCCCCCCGTCCACTGCTCCATACAGCCTTCAGCACTTAGAGGAAAGCACACGTGAGATTGGGGAGCAGTCTGCCCTCCTGCAGGCTCAGATCTGTGTGAGATGAGGAAACCGAGGCGTATGTCAGGGTTGTCATTTTGTTTCTTTTTTTCTTCTTCTTCTTGTCTGTTTTTCCTGCTTCTTTGTCTTGAACCCTCAAACCAAACCTGCACTCCCTGGTGTCACAGGGGCTTAAGTCCAAATGCTATGTAAGGCCTTGTACCAGAATGGATCTTTGATTAAACAGAATCAGGCTTATTTGTTGGGTCCATGAAGCTGCCTGTGGTAGAAATAGAACGTAGTTCTGGAGAGATATGCAGCAGAACCATCACTGATAAAGGCATTAGACCAGGGGTGTCCACACTTTTTTGAATGAGGGCCAGATTAGATCATGTGGAAAGGCCGGGTGCTTCTCGCATCATATGGGTTATAATAAATTAAATTAAATAAAAAATCACATACAAATGTACTCTTAAGGGTTTTGTTTACCATCTGAAGACATTAGTTCTGCATGTGCTGTTCCTACTTGGTGCTTGTCTACAAACTGTATGATAGTGTGTCATCGTTAGGTGAAGGGGAAAAATGCAAATTGAACTTGCTTGATTAACCAATACTGTGTGGAGGGCCACATAGAGTATATTTTGAGAGACAAGCCGAGGGCCACTTAAAATCTGTCCGCGGGCCGCAATTGGCCCCAGGGCCGGACTTTGGACATGCCTGCATTAGACAGACCACTCATATGGTGCTGAAAATGCACAGATGAATAACAGGCAGCTCTAACACTAGTTTGGGACAGTGACATATTTTAATTAAAGGGACATTAAAAACACTTGGAGGACGGACTGGAAAGGTGAGAGAAATCTCAGAACCTGGCAAAGGAATATTGTTGAGTCATTGGTTGATCAACAAACCTATCAAACCCCTGCAGATATAGTATTATCATTTTGTGCTGTTAGGATAGTGAAAATCTGACTTATTGCACCTTTTAAATTCACCTGGATTGTTTGGCATGACCCATAATAACTCATTTCTTCAGCTATTAGATTTAGACCTATAAGTGTTATAGGTCCATATTTTGTGAGTTTTGGTGCAGCAGTGGTGGTGGACAATTAGTGCCGGGCGTTAGTGCAGTTAGAGGCGTGTCCAAGTCGTTGTGTTATTCTCCGCATCGCGCATCTGCCTGAAATTGCCCGGTGCGCAGGTGGACGTAAACACTACCACAAATGCCTTCTGCTCCGGTGTACGCTAGGGCCCATAGAGTAGTAAGGAGGAGCCTGTGTAGCTAGGCTAATTAGCCCTTATTTAATCATGTGTAGCCTGAGTCATGATATTAAAACAAAAATCGTCATTTAATCAAACTAACATCTAATTCAGAGCAAGATGTAAACTAGGCTGATTAGTGCTGTATACATGTGTCAGAAAGAAGGTTGCAGATGAAGGCTAGTTAGTGCTAAGATGGCCGTCCTCCTTTTTAGTCACTTAGCTGAGAGATAACCTGGAAATCAATCTATCTCTCTCTCTCTCTCTCTCTCTCTCTCTCTCTCTCTCTCTCTCTCTCTCTCTCTCTCTCTCTGTCCCCCTCTCTTTCTCTCTGTCTCTCTGCCTTCTCTCCGACTGTCTTTCCGCATTTATGACCGGCCTGTGATGTGTACCCACCGACCGACGGGGCATGGCAAGATGGCCGCCGTTGCCCTGGCAACAGGACGGAGCGAGGGAGGGAGATTTCTTTTTGATGGATGTTCAGGTTATCGGGGTGATACAGAGAATATGTGAAGAGGAAGGGAGGGACTCGGGGCGAGACTGTCAGCGCCTCCATTCCTCTGGGTGTCAATCTGCACCTCAGTGCTAAAAGCTAGCCCTACTGTTGATCATCTGAGGTATACTTCTTTTAAGAGGACATTCTATTCCGTTTGTTCATCAATCATTTGACATAGACCCAGAATGGCATTGTGTGCGTCTTTGAGACTCTAGCTGTGTGTGTGTGTGTGTGTGTGTGTGTGTGTGTGTGTGTGTGTGTGTGTGTGTGTGTGTGTGTGTGTGTGTGTGTGTGTGTGTGAGAGAGAGAGAGAGAGAGAGAGGGGTTGTGGTCTTTTGCTGTCTGTCTTGATGCAGAGCTGGATTAGAGGGGTTATATAATGTGCTCTGAGCTTCAAGCAGCATACGCTAAGAGGATTAGCACAAGTCTACTAAAGACACTGCTCCATAGACACACATGTACACACACACACACACACACACACACACACACACACACACACACACACACACACACACACCCACAAGCTACACTGTCATTCTACACTAGAAAGAATAAAGCATGCACCTGCATGCTTAGGTGCAAGTACACACACACACGTGCACATACACACACACACACACGCACGCGCGAGCACACACGCATGCAGACACATGCGCGTGCACACACACACACACACACACACACACACACACAGTGTTGCCACAGAGGTAACACCGCACGCTTGTACACCACCTGAGTCATTGTTTAGAGACACAAAACAAACACACACACACACACACACACACACACACACAGACACAGACATGGTGAACTCTGACTGGCTGCTCTTATGTAATAGTGGTGGGGTTGGTGTCGTCTGTTATCAGTTCCTCTGACTGAGGGCAACATATTTACCAATCTACCAATCAACAGACTGAAGGCTTTCAAAAGTCTGTAGCCACTTTCACAATTTCAGCATCCAGACAGAGCTAGGGTGGGTACCCAGGTCTGGTCTGTCTGGACCTGGGGTTACCCACGTCTGTCTGGACCTGGGGTGGGTTACCCAGGTTTGTCTGGACCTGGGGTGGGGTACCCAGGTCTGGTCTGTCTGGACCTGGGGTGGGTTACCCAGGTTTGTCTGGACCTGGGGTGGGTTACCCAGGTCTGTCTGGACCTGGGGTGGGTTACCCAGGTCTGTCTGGACCTGGGGTGGGTTACCCAGGTCTGTCTGGACCTGGGGTGGGTTACCCAGGTTTGTCTGGACCTGGGGTGGGTTACCCAGGTCTGTCTGGACCTGGGGTGGGTTACCCAGGTCTGTCTGGACCTAGGGTGGGTTACCCAGGTGTGTCTGGACCTGGGGTGGGTTACCCAGGTCTGTCTGGACCTGGGGTGGGTTACCCAGGTCTGTCTGGACCTGGGGTGGGTTACCCAGGTCTGTCTGGACCTGGGGTGGGTTACCCAGGTCTGTCTGGACCTAGGGTGGGTTACCCAGGTTTGTCTGGACCTGGGGTGGGTTACCCAGGTCTGTCTGGACCTAGGGTGGGTTACCCAGGTTTGTCTGGACCTGGGGTGGGTTACCCAGGTCTGTCTGGACCTAGGGTGGGTTACCCAGGTCTGTCTGGACCTGGGGTGGGTTACCCAGGGTTACCCAGGTCTGTCTGGACCTGGGGTGGGTTACCCAGGTTTGTCTGGACCTGGGGTGGGTTACCCAGGTCTGTCTGGACCTGGGGTGGGTTACCCAGGTCTGTCTGGACCTAGGGTGGGTTACCCAGGTTTGTCTGGACCTGGGGTGGGTTACCCAGGTCTGTCTGGACCTGGGGTGGGTTACCCAGGTCTGTCTGGACCTGGGGTGGGTTACCCAGGTCTGTCTGGACCTGGGGTGGGGTACCCAGGTCTGTCTGGACCTGGGGTGGGTTACCCAGGTCTGTCTGGACCTAGGATGGGTTACCCAGGTCTGTCTGGACCTGGGGTGGGTTACCCAGGTCTGTCTGGACCTGGGGTGGGTTACCCAGGTCTGTCTGGACCTGGGGTGGGTTACCCAGGTCTGTCTGGACCTGGGGTGGGTTACCCAGGTCTGTCTGGACCTGGGGTGGGTTACCCAGGTCTGTCTGGACCTGGGGTGGGTTACCCAGGTCTGTCTGGACCTGGGGTGGGTTACCCAGCAGAACAGACAAACTAACCAGCCACACTTCAAACTTGACGAGCACCTGGCTGGTGCCAAATGTTAATTTCCCTGGTTTCCCTCCCTCTTTGATCCCCCCCCCCCCCTCCTTGCGTTCTTCTTTCAGCCTGTCTCGTCCCCCCCTCTCTCTCCCTCTAACTGCCCCCCACCCCCATCCCTCCAAACACCCCCACATTTCTGAGGCATCTGGTGCTTGTGTATGCTAACATGATCAGACATTTGGCTTGTTTGCACGTGCACTCTCACACACACACACACACACACACACACACACACACACACACACACACACACACACACACACACACACACACACACACACACACACACACACACACACACACACACACACACACACACACACACACACACACGCGCGTTTTCAGGGCTTCTGAGTCTGGTCATTGCTGTGGTTGCTGTCACCATAGCTACCAGACCTCTGAACTTGTTTAATTGGAGTCATCCTTCTCTCTCCACCCCCCCTCTCTGGGGAACAGGTCAGGGTCTGGAAAGGAGCTAGAAGCTATTAGAGCTGCAA
>NC_139646.1:17255779-17258279 GCF_964638095.1 Poromitra crassiceps
CACAATTGCATGCACAGATGCACACAATTGGTTGCACTGTTAGCACCATTCATCACAGATTTATTCCACTGACTTCAAATGTGACAAGATCGTCGATGTGTTAGTTATTACACTGTAATAATAACTAACACATACACCAGGGTCTGTGTTAGTTATTACACTGTAATAATAACTAACACATACACCAGGGTCTGTGTTAGTTATTACACTGTAATACTAACTAACACATACACCAGGGTCTGTGTTAGTTATTACACTGTAATAACTTCATATCTAACACATACACCAGGGTCTGTGTTAGTTATTACACTGTAATAATAACTAACACATACACCAGGGTCTGTGTTAGTTATTACACTGTAATAACTTCATATCTAACACATACACCAGGGTCTGCGTTAGTTATTACACTGTAATAACTTCATATCTAACACATACACCAGGGTCTGTGTTAGTTATTACACTGTAATAATAACTAACACATACACCAGGGTCTGTGTTAGTTATTACACTGTAATAACTTCATATCTAACACATACACCAGGGTCTGCGTTAGTTATTACACTGTAATAATAACTAACACATACACCAGGGTCTGTGTTAGTTATTACACTGTAATAACTTCATATCTAACACATACACCAGGGTCTGTGTTAGTTATTACACTGTAATAATAACTAACACATACACCAGGGTCTGTGTTAGTTATTACACTGTAATAATAACTAACACATACACCAGGGTCTGTGTTAGTTATTACACTGTAATAATAACTAACACATACACCAGGGTCTGTTAGTTATTACACTGTAATAATAACTAACACATACACCAGGGTCTGTTAGTTATTACACTGTAATAATAACTAACACATACACCAGGGCATACATGGGCAAACTACGGCCCGCGGGCCGGATCCGGCCCGCGGGCGTCAACTGTGTGGCCCGCGATGGATTTTTTTTTTTTTACACAGTGCACCTGAATGCAACATGCACGATACCCGCTGAATAAGTGTCCAAATGTTCGTCATTCTGGCCAATACTCCACTTCTGTTATAGCATTTCAGTCTGGAATATGGAATATCTTTCAATAATCTTTATGACTAAAAGGCTACATTGAATTAGAAATTTAAATAATTAACTCATTGGTTTTGGATTTATTTAGCTTCAAGACTGCATTTTTGTTTGTGTGACCCGCAACACAGGCTTTGATCATCCCGGGCCACTTACTGATACTTATGCTTAAATTAACCCACTCATATTCTGATTTATTTCAAGAAAAACGTTTTGGCTAGTGGAAATTCTAATTGGCTGGTAACTTTAAAATCTAGCAGCCATATTGGCAGGTGGTCAAAAAAGTTAATTTCAAGCCCTGAGAGCAGGTGGTGACATAGGAGTGAGTGAGAAAAATGAGAAAAATGAAATATTGGTGGTTAACACATTCACTGCCAGCCATTTTTCAATACTGTAGTTAGCTTCTGCCAAGTTTTTTTTTTGAGGATTCTGGCTCATCTTTCAAGAGCCGAGGATTCGTTTCTGTTAGGATTTTGTGAACACACAATATCTCAAAAGAACTAATAGAATGTGTGCTTTCTCTGTCTAAAAGAGTTAGTTTGTAGAGTTAGTAGTTATGTAAGCATTAGCAGTTGAATACAGCATGGTTTCAGCGTCAGAAAATTTATTCTGAGATAAACGGCTTTTTGTGAAATTCGATAGAACAGTCACTTTAACCATTCATTTTTGGCATCAGTAAGACGTCAGACATCTAAACAATAGTTTTGAACAGTAATTTCCTCCATAACAGCAGGAAACCCCTCTCTGCTTCAAACTCCTCCCTCCGTGGGCGTTCTCCTCCGCCCTCCTTGGCTCTGCAGCGGGTCTGTCACAAACGAGTTGCTGCTGCCTGGCTGCTGCCTGGCAGTCTGGATGGGGCTCGCTGGATGGGGCTCGCTCGTTTCTTGGCATTTCGGTTGAGAGCTCTGATGAAGCTCTTGCGATTCTGCGCTTATTTATGCTGCGTGTTTCAAAGTGTGCACCCAGTCTATTCTTGGAACCCCCCACCGTTGCCACCGCTGTGCGTCAGTGCGAAAGCGAAAGCGTTTTCGCCATCCATTTTACATTATGAGAACGGCTTCCTCGCGCTTTTCCCTGCAGTTTTGGCTCGCCTCTTCCTACTCTGGAGAGACATGTCGCCACTCAGTGGGTCGGTAAAATAGATTATACACATTCAATACCTCCAATATTTGTATAAAAGACGTAAAAGGGTTGGATCCACGTCCCACCGTCAAATTTTTTTTTTTTTTTTTAAGCCGAGATATCTCGTCTTTGGCAGTCAACCGTTGGATTCTGTAAGCCGAGATATCTCGTCAATGGCAGTGAACGTGTTAAGACTGAATAATGACATCACAACTGTTAATTTAAAATGAGTTATTCCTCTAAACGTGGCTTCAAATGCACCAAATTGTTCACGCTGGCGCCGTTCGGCCCTCAGCAAAACCTGG
>NC_139646.1:17263279-17268279 GCF_964638095.1 Poromitra crassiceps
GGCCAGGGAGAGAGGGATGGACAGGGGGGAGGAGGAGAGGAAAGGTACATGTGACGGCCAGGGAGAGAGGGATGGACAGGGGGGAGGAGGAGAGGAAAGGTACATGTGATGGCCAGGGAGAGAGGGATGGACAGGGGGGAGGAGGAGGAGAGGAAAGGTACATGTGATGCCAGGGAGAGAGGGATGGACAGGGGGGAGGAGGAGGAGGAGAGGAAAGGTACATGTGATGCCAGGGAGAGAGGGATGGACAGGAGGAGGAGGAGGAGAGGAAAGGTACATGTGATGACCAGGGAGAGAGGGATGGACAGGAGGAGGAGGAGGAGAGGAAAGGTACATGTGATGCCAGGGAGAGAGGGATGGACAGGAGGAGGAGGAGAGGAAAGGTACATGTGATGGCCAGGGAGAGAGGGATGGACAGGAGGAGGAGGAGGAGAGGAAAGGTACATGTGATGGCCAGGGAGAGAGGGATGGCCAGGAGGAGGAGGAGAGGAAAGGTACATGTGATGGCCAGGGAGAGAGGGATGGACAGGGGGGGAGGAGGAGGAGAGGAGAGCGGCGTATGTCAGCTAGAGAACAATAAGAGGCGTTCACGACACGTCTCCAGGGGAATCCACTGGATGTGTTCTCCTAATAGGAGCTAAAATAATTAATAACTACCCCGTCGCTCCCTCTGTCTTTCTCTAGCTCGCTCTCTCTCTGTCCTGTCACACACTCTCTCTCACACGTGGTCTCCTACATGCAGACGCGCCTTCAGATACTGCACACACACACACACACACACACACACACCCACACCCACACACACACACACAGTACATACACATATCGGTGAGTAAATGGCGGGTAAATGAGAGCAAACTGGTTGTCTGGCCAATTCCATCGTTCTCTGTAATTATAAACCTCACACACATGCGCGCACACACACACACACATGCGCACACACACACACACACACACACACACACACGCACACACTGCAACACAACCTTGCCGTACTAACACCCCTGAACCCCCTCCCCTGTGAAACACACACACACACACACACACACTCACATGCACGCACACACACGCACACACACACAACAGTAAGAGAGAGAGCCCTGTTCTACTGTTCACTCACATGAATAAGTGATGGTGTTAAGAAGACACAGTCTGGGTGGGTGGGTGGGCAATGGAGGTTTCGGGGTGTGTGTGTGTGTGTGTGTGTGTGTGTGTATGCACGTGCGCGTCTGCGTGCGCGCGCATGGTTATGTTTCTGCATGAACAGTTCCTCTCGACTCCAAAACCAGTGCTCTGGAACAAAGCGTACCGCTGGTGTTCCTTAGTGTTGGTGGTGTGTGTGTGTTTGCGCTTGTGCATGTGTGTTCATTGTGTTTCATGGCGTGTGTGTGTGTGTGTGTGTGTGTGTGTGTGTGTGTGTGTGTGTGTGTGCGTGCTTGTCATGTGTGTTCATTGTGGTTCATGGCGTGTGTGTGTGTGTGTGTGTGTGTGTGTGCGTGCGTGCTTGTGCATGTGTGTTCATTGTGTTTCATGGCATGTGTGTGACATGCGGATGTTTATGGCCTGGGGGCACGAGGAGAGAGAGAGAGAGAGAGAGAGGAGGGGAGGAAAAAAGGAAGAACGAGAGATATGAGCAGGGAGGGAGGAAAGGCAGTAAGTCAGTGAGAGAGGACCAGTGAAGAGAAAAGGGAGAGAGAGAGAGAGAGAGAGAGAGAGAGAGAGAGAGAGAGAGAGAGAGACGAGTGTATATAGTCATTGAGATGTTGAAAGCAAGCCGCAGGCGGTCTGTGTGTTCTGTCTCTTTATTTCTCTATACCCTCCCTCTCTCTCTCTCCCTCTCTCTCTCTCTCTCTCTCTCTCTCTCTCTGCCCCTCTCTCTCTCTCTCTCTCTCTCTCTCTCTCTGCCTCTCTCTCTCTGCCCCTCTCTCTCTCTCTCTCTCTGCTTTGTGGGCTTGGAGAGAGCAGATAAAAGCTGTCCCAGTCTGGAGGACAGTAACAGCCATTGCAGCTCTCCTGCAGTCAGTCTCCTACCTGCTTCCTCTGGTCTTTGTGGCAGAGCGTGTGTCAGTCTGTGAGCGTTCAGCGTCTCAGCAGAGCGTGTGCCAGTCTGTCTCAGCAGAGCTCTGGCTCTTCTGCTCGTGGTACACCTTCACCCCTTCACTCGTCACATCATCATCTCACCGCTCATCTCTTTCTTTTGTTTGGTCTCATTCTCCTCCTAGTATTTTCTAAACTGAAGTATGACGTTGTAGCAGTGGTACCAGAGAAGATGTTCTTTGCTGTGATCACAGGCCACAGCACGGTGATGCAGTTGCATAGTAAAAAGGTCCACCAGGCTGTTCTGGCTTTCATACCGTGGCAAAAAATATATACGTATAATAAAATATAACAAGAAGAATGACTAGTTACGTCCCTGGTTAGCAGCATGAGCGTTAGCAGCCTGGAGTAAGAGCGCTTACACATCGAGCAGATGATCGGCACAGGCAGGATGTAGTATTGACGGTGTGTCGCGCGCCGTCGGCACAAGTCGGCTTCTGTCGGCGGCTTTTCTGACCGATTCAACGTGTTGAATGGTGTCGAGCCGCTGGTGAGAGAAATCCCTCTGATTGGCTGGTCGGCTGGCAGCAAAAGCAGGGTGGGAGAAGACAGTCCAGCACGTACAAAATGTTCTGCTCATTTTACAACTTCACCTCATCTGATCATTCCAAAACGCAGATATCTTCATGGCGACGTGCCTTTGGGAAAGTCCCTTGAGCCTGTCGCTGCATGATATCACCCATTTAGTGTGGTTTCTCCTTCTTTTTCAGCTCCGCCTCTTCCATTCTTCAACAAGCAAAAGACCAGACCAGGGCTGACATACGCCAGTGTCTTTTGCAACTTTTTATCAGACATATTCTTGATTAGAAGTAGCTATATTACGAATTATTGTGAGTGAAGGGGGCTCGAGGGACTTTCCCAAATTCACATCGTTGTGAAAATATCTGTGTTTTGGAGTTATCGGGTGAGATGTAAAGTTGGAAAATGAGCAGAACTCTTGCGCTGCTTCGCAGGACTCCGAGCAGCCGAAGATGGCGAGTTCTGCCTCCGGCTGAAGGGTTATTTTGGAGGCTAGTACCAGTCAAATATTTTGGCCCAGAAACCCGTCAGGGAAGGGCAGAACCAGAAGGCATGAGACAGAGTGCCCTCCGACACCTGACACCTGTCACACAGTGGTGTGTGTAATATAAGTAATATGATTCTATGGTGCAGTTGTCAAACAAACATACAAATCTAGAAATGAGGTGCTTGGAGTGAGGAGGGCTCAGCAAAACGTCGAAAAAAGCATGTTCATTTGGGAGCGCTTCAAAGGTATGAATCTTGGTCTTGGTGTGAAGAACAACATCAAACCGGTTTTAAAAATTTTACACCGACCCATGCCTATCGAACATAATTTCTAACTTGCAGGTATCTGAACCAGTGTGTGCCGGGCAAGCATGTTTGTTTCTGCTGTAAAGTCAGGCACTTTAACATGGGGGTGAATGGGGAGTGACTCACGTTTGTAGGCAGCCTCAACAAGAGGCCATTAGAGGAACTGCAGTTTTTGTACTTCCACATTGACCTCTGTGTGACCAAGAAAGCCTGCCCCCTCGATTAGAACACAAAAAGGATATGTGTTTGAAATGAACAGAGTGTAATGTGATTTGGGCTTCAGCGCTCAAACTGCTAGCATTGCTATGCGGCTTTTTAGGTGTTAGCTCCACAGCTCAAGGTTAGCCTTCCCGCCCTGCTAGCATTTAAACCCATCAGAGCCTGTGTGTGTCTATTTTTAAATTGTGTAGTGTGTGATGTGCAAGGCTTGAGTTTTTGTGTTGTCTGTGCACTGCACACAATGTGTAAGCCTGATGTACTAAAAGTATGTGTAAACTGTGTGTGTGTGTGTGTGTGTGTGTGTGTGTGTGTGTGTGTACGTGCGTGCGTGTGTGTGTGTGTTGGCTATAGCAGCATTAGCAGATGTGTTTGGCTGGAAGTCATTTATATGGTAATGATGTCATTTACCTCTGAAATGCATCTTCCTCAACACTGCCAAATAGGACTTATCCATACTGGCAAAGGTGTGTGTGTGTGTGTGTGTGTGTGTGTGTGTGTGTGTGTGTGTGTGTGTGTGTGTGTGTGTGTGTGTGTGTGTGTGTGTGTGTGTGTGTGTGTGTGTGTGTGTGTGTGTGTGTGTGTGTGTGTGTGTGTGTGTGTGTGTGTGTGTGTGTGTGTGTGTGTGTGCATATGGATTTGCTTGTGGAAGGATAGTGTGGGGGTGCTACACCTGTATTCTGGAATATATCAAGATGGATTGCATCTGTGTTTGTGTGTGTATGCAGACATATACTGTATGTACACTTGTGTGTGTGTGTGTGTGTGTGTGTGTGCGCACGCGCAATGGGTAGGTTACGGTTTGATAGAAATATGAAATCACTATTATGTTTGTGGAGATGTCAAAGTCATTTGTCCAAGTCACTGCCTTGAGCCACACTGCTTCCTGCTGTGTGTGTGTGTGTGTGTGTGTGTGTGTGTGTGTGTGTGTGTGTGTGTGTGTGTGTGTGTGTGTACGGACGCACGCACGCACGCACGCACGCACGCACACGCACACGCACAGACACAGACACAGACACAGACACAGACACAGACACAGACACAGACACAGACACACACACACACACACACACACACACACACACACACACACACACACACACACACACACACACACACACACACATATCCATAACACATAAACACATCTTAATAAAAATAAAAAATAATAATTTGTTTATGTAATTTATGTCAATGCAAGAAACAAACATGACCTAAACAGTAAAGATGCAATCACAAATTTTCTGCGCTCAGACGACTGTGACCACATTTATTATTATTTTTGTGAGAGAGAGAGAGATAGAGAGAGAGAGAGATATTCAAGAAATCATTCTACATACAAATATTGCACTCACATTTTTCCCAATTTGAAATCC
>NC_139646.1:17280779-17283279 GCF_964638095.1 Poromitra crassiceps
AAGCTTGGTCAGAAAAGGTCTGTCTCTTCAATGGAAACAGCACCAGTGCGACCTGTCGTGTGCGATGCTACCTTCAAGAATGAGGACGTCTGAAACAAGTTATTTTTTAATCACCTATATTAAAATGAGATACCTAATTAAACAATCATTTAGTTAGGTAACTAGATGATATTAAGCTTCCTTGCATTACAGCCACAACCCACATTCTTAGCCTGGGGCTCTCTAAGCCCTGGGTTAAGAGTAGGGCTAAGATAGCCCCAGGCTAACTTAGCCCCCTTTCACATACACACATTGTTAACCCAGGTTAACCTAAAACCAGGACTATGCGATCACATTGTTTCCTTGGCCCCGTCTCTGGTCCTGTTTCACACTGGCAACGTTTAGCCCTGCTGTGTTTAGATGGAAACCCTGCTCCAGAGCAGGGCCAGCTAGCCGGGGCTGAGGTCGGGGTTAGCCCACTTGAGTGGGTCAGGATTGTGTGAAAGCTTTCTTAGCCCTGGGCTAACAGCTCTCCTTAGCGACTGACTTAACCCCGGCAAAATGTAGTGTGAAAAGCCCAACTAAGTGCGTCTTGAGCTACATGTAATTTCCCTAAGAAATGCTGTTCCCCGACATTTCAGAGATTCTTGGCCACATCTTATGCCCAGTGCAAGGGCAAGTGTTATCTTTGCTAGTTTCTAGCACTCAAATAAAACAATCTCCCCTTTTTATTTTAATTCATTACCACTGGGTCAGTACATCAAGACCACTGGGTCAGTACATCAAGACCACTGGGTCAGTACATCAAGACCACTGGGTCAGTACATCATTACCACTGGGTCAGTACATCAAGGACGTGTTTCAGCAACCCAGTGGTAATTAAAAGGGGGCGGGGGACAGAGGAGATTTTGAGTGCAAGAAACTAGCAAAGATCAAATTAAATTCTTATTGAAATTCCCATGATCCCATGAACTCACGTTCTGTTTTGTTCTGCCGATCAGTCTGGCCTCCAGCCTGCCCACAGCAATTTCCGTGGGTGGGATTACTTGCCATGACAGACAACTCCTTCAGCCAATCAGCGTCGCCAAATCCACTCAGATGAAGGGCGAAAACGTCTTCCCTGCCGAGAAACTGCATACTCTTGTTAATTGTTATTGAGTCTATCTCTGCAATAACTGCACTCACGGATGTGTCAACTCTACTAACGTTAACGTTAGCGGTCGTTGCTTCGGGAGACGCCATTACTGTTGGTCGGTTACGTCATAGATCTTCTATTCCTATCTAGATGGGTCACCGCAGGCTCCACCAATTCTAACAACTGGTACTGTAGCAGCAAGTCTCTGAACCACATGACCCAAACAGAATGTGAATTGATGTGATCAGGGTGGTTTTCCAGGCTGTGAAGTTCTGGGATTCTCCCAGACAATCCTTGATGTTTGGGGAAACCTTTTTCGTCCTCATAGCTGAAGTCCTACGATCCAGGCCTTTGTCAGCTCATGTCTTCTCTGTGGAATGGGCCACTCACCTGAGCAGCTGCTAAGACGTGCTAAGGAGGCACACCAGCGTTCCTTCCTAGAGGAAAGAGAACACTTCTGTGCACGTTCCTGCACTTTTTGCCAAGCTATTGTCCTCTATGTCTGTATGATCTGATGAAGGTCGCCCAGACTGAAAGCTCAGCAATTTCAATGAGAACTGCATGTGTGTGTCAAACACCTATCTTTCCTCTTTATGGAATGGCACAATATTAGGCCATGTAATAAATAAAAAAACGGGCTGGGGAAATTATTGGTGAATCTAAATTGAATGCATTATTGTTTGTTTAGTATCTGAGGTGTGTGTGTGTGTGTGTGTGTGTGTGTGTGTATATAAGCGTGTGTAAGCGCCTGCCAGTCTGTCTCCTGTACACTGGGACCACCCCTGATTTGCACGCGTGCACACACACACACACACACACACACACACACACACACACACACACACGCACACACACACACACACACACACGCACACACACCCCTCTCTCTCTGGGATGGTGGCCAAATGGTTCTTTTGTTTGTACCTTTCCTCTTGTCACTGGGAGTTTGCGTCCTTCACTCCCACTGACTGCTCTCTTCTTCTCTTCTGTCCATTTCCTGCCCCATGGTCACATGGTCACATGGTCACATGGTCAGGGATTCAATCAGGAACGCAAGACCACAAGAAACCAGCAGCCAATGGAATTTAATAATAATTAAAAAAATAACCTCTGTGCATGTTATTTTAACCCTTAAAATAATAATGATGTGGTGATTTATTGGGCCCAGAAGGGAAACTATCTTTTCACTTGCTCTCCTGTTGAGGTCGGAGGTCAGGGTTTGTAGGGATACAGAGATTTGCTCAAGGACACTTCAGCAGGACCTCGAGTTGAAGGACAGTCCCTCACACTCCTGCTGCCTCTTCTGTTTGATTTATGTTCATCTCCAGCTCCTGCTTGTCTTCTGTCACTGAGATGACCTGAAAAACAAATGAGTAGTTGTCATTG
>NC_139646.1:17288946-17293946 GCF_964638095.1 Poromitra crassiceps
GTTTGTGTGCGTGCGTGTCGTAGTGCTCATTCGGGTCTGCCCAGCGTTGCGGAGGGTGACCAGGCGCGGCAGCCATTACCGCACCTCCGAGCGCCATCTGCTCCTCGCCACGGCGACTGTTGCCAGGGTACCTGCTCTCCTCCCTCCATCCCACCTTTTGACTCTTCGTCTCTTGGTCCTCTCCGTTCCTCTCCCATCCTCATCATCATCACCTCCTTGTTCCTCCTGCTCTTCTCCCAAAAGAGGATAGCTGCTCTCTTCTCCTCTTCCCTCCGTGCCTCCTCCTACCTCTTTTTACCATGGCACCGGTGGAGTGTAGTTAGAACACCACATATTCGGGTCGGTCAGTCAGTCAGTCTGGAAAACTTACTGATGTGTCTGCGTTGGCACAGATTTGTGAGTTGGTACATCCCTGAGACATCAGATTTGGCCCAAATAACGGATATTGGTAACCAGAAATATTTCCCCAACCCATCTGATGGGGGGGCGCTTTAGTTAAAGATTAAGGTTTCAGAATTTGGAAGGCCATAACCTGAAACCTTGCTCTACAAATTTGCCTCAAGGACCCTGAAGGTCCACCTGGAAAGTTTTTGAGATATTCAACATCTTGTACAGCGATCACCATCAAAAAGATTGATGTCATTACATTTTGTTAAAAGCTTGTTGATGTCTTCTGTCGCTTTGAAGATATAAATGTTTACATTTGTGCGAGGCCGTGGCCTGTCAGCTACATTTTTTTTTTGCCTGATGAAGACCCAATAGGGTCGAAAGCTTGCCAACCTTGAGCGCAAATAAAAACGGGAGCTGCTAATCAGTGTGCGGACAATTCCTTTATTTTTTGATTTCACCTGTTTGTCCTGCACCTGATGCCCAATGTGGTTTTGGATGTGCGCACAGTTTTCCTACTTTAACTGTCAGCTAAATTGTCATAACTTCATGACTGATTATTAAATCACAAAACTTTGTGAAGATATTCAGATATCATCAATGGCCATATCTGCATAGCTGTTTTACAATTGAGCAGTAGGGGGTGCTACAAATGCCAAAAAAAACTGCATGACAACATTTTGCAAATTTGGTACGAATGTTCAGGGAGGCTGTACTAGTCAATATAAGGAATTTTGTCAACATGGGTGAAAGTGAGCAGAGCCTATGGTGTAAGAAACATATAACAGCCGGAACAGTAATGTGAATCTGCTTTTTAGATTTTGACGTTGTCAACACCAAATTTGGTATAGTTTGCCTGTACAGGACCCGTACTTGTTTCCTCTTTTGGTTCTTGTACCTTCGGTCTTTTCTCTGCATACGTTTTCTCTTTCCCTCCATTCATTTCACAGTTAAGTACTAATAATAACTACAATACTGTTATTATACCACTAGGGCTGCAACTAACAGTTATTTTCATTATTGATTAATCTATTGATTATTTTCTCGACTAATCAATTAGTCGTTGGTCCCTAAAATGTCACAAAATGGTGAAAAATGTCCATCACTTTTTCCCCAAAGCCCAAGATGACATCCTCAAATGTCTTATTTTGTCCTGACCAGCAGTCCACCACAACCCAAAGATAATCAGTCTACTGTCATAGAAGACTAAAGAAACCAGAAAATATTCCATTTAAAGCAGCTATGAGTAACTTAAATCTTTTGTTGATTGTAGCGGCGCCTGTGGACAAAAGCGGTACTGTTAGCCCGGAATGAAAAACTGCATTTCCTGAACACCGAGTCTCCTCCCACTGTCTCCACCCAGCTGTCTGAGCCGCTGCAGGCCAGGCAGGGCTTCTCTGAGTCAGTTGTTTCATTGACTGCATAAGGTTGATGTTCTTGCTTCACACTTCCACACAGACGTGACACATGATGGGACGTTGTTCCCAGTCAGTGCACAGGCAGTTAGTGCACAGGCAGTCAGTGCACAGGCAGTCCGTGCACAGGCAGTCAGTGCACAGGCAGTCCGTGCACAGGCAGTCAGTGCACAGGCAGTCCGTGCACAGGCAGTCCGTGCACAGGCAGTCCGTGCACAGGCAGTCAGTGCACAGGCAGTTAGTGCACAGGCAGTTAGTGCACAGGCAGTCAGTGCACAGGCGTTTACAACAACTATCGCCGATGTCCTCGCTGACAGTCTCAAAAGATGTGAGGCATAGGTATTACATTTGGACTGTTTCATAACCAGTTCAAAGTTCCTCGTAGCTGCTTTAGGGAAGCTGAAACGAGAGAATTTTAGTTTTTTTCCCTTTTCTTAAAAATTAGTCTAAACCATTAATCGATTATTACATTTCTGCTGATGGATTAATCGACTAATCGTTGCTACCACTATTAATAAGACTAAGAATTCACTTGCTATTTTTTATTGTCTTTCGCGTTCTCCTTGTCTCCTTGTCTTCAATTTTCTACTTTATTTTCTTCTTCTCTTTCCTCCATTGTCCTCCTAAAACTACCTGCAACTCCTCCACCGCACGCACGCACGCACACACACACACACACACACACACACACACACACACACACACACACACACACACACACACACACACACACACGTGTACACACACACACACACACACACACACACACACACACACACACATACACACCGCCACCTTTTATGCTTTCTGTGACTTTCTCTCCTTCCCTTCTAATCTATCTTTCTTTGGTTCCCTTGCGACTGTGTGGACATGACTCAGAGTCTACAGAGAGAGAGAGAGAGAGAGAGAGAGAGAGAGAGAGAGAGAGAGCCTGTCTACAGAGAGAGAGAGAGAGAGCCTGTCTACAGAGAGAGAGAGAGAGAGAGAGAGAGAGCCTGTCTACAGAGAGAGAGAGAAGAGAGCCTGTCTACAGAGAGAGCGAGAGGAGGGGGGTGAGGAGTTTGATGGGGGGAGGCAGAGAGAAGGGAAGAAAAGAGGTAGAGAGAGAGAGAGAGGGGGGGGGGGGAGCGAGAGAGATCGTAGATCAGAGCCGTCATGATTGAGCCATCTGCTGAGAGGAGGCCATTGAGACGCACACACACACACACACACACACACACACACACACACGCATGCACGCTTGAAGATCACCACTGCCCCCAACTGGCCTGCACATGACACTGCGCCTCTCCTTCCATCTCCGGCTCCTGTCTTGCATCGTTTGATTGCCCTGCTACCTTCCGGCATATGCCAACAGGAGATGAGACACGTAGCTCGGAACATCGATCAGTCTGGTCTGACTGTCTAGTGTCTAGTGAGCTATAGTCTTTAAGCAGGCGATGTGTTTGCTCCACAGCGCTTAGCGCTTCAGTATATGAGCTTTATCTCCACCTAACTCCTTTCTAAGAAGAGCAGAGCCTCGATACAGATTACATGGCTTTGGTTCTTCCAAAACATCTGGAATATAGCGCTGTCTTTTCAGGATCTACTGTAGGCACTGTTGTGATCCTGCCTTTTCTGATGCCTCCTCGCCCCACAGTTCAATGTGATTTGTTGTGCTCTGTCTTTTCCTCGGTGTGTCCAGGTGTGTGTGAGCGTGCGTGACGCGTGTCCACGCACACTCGTTACCGTCGGGCCCAAATGGTTTCCTCTGCTCTCAAACCGCTCCCCGTCCTGAACGATGCCCCACTCTCATACAGCCGTCTAACCTTTAATAGATTCCTAAACGCTCTCCTCCCATTGGCCAGAGGAGGCCGTTTCATCCTATTAGAGATTAGCGTACGGCTGAGTGCAGGAGGAAGTGCTCTTTATATGCTAATGAGGAGATAATGTATGCGCCGAGGACCGACCAGTGCCCCATTGGGAAGTGGGAACGGCCCGCCGAGCAGAATCTTGAGCGCGTCTTTCATTGTCTTCTGACTCGTTCACAGACAGCTCGAGCGTGCCTGTGTTGAACTGTAATACATAGCATCATGGACGGCAACTCAAACGCAGAACATGGTGTCATTTTCCCCCGAACACTGTTTTCCAATATGCTTTCAATGCCATGACGGTAAAGATTGTTATTGTGTGTGGGGAAACTAACCTGGCCAGTGTTAGTGCCAGGCTGTGTGTGTGGGGAAACTAACCTGGCCAGTGTTAGTGCCAGGCTGTGTGTGTGGGGAAACTAACCTGGCCAGTGTTAGTGCCAGGCTGTGGCTAAAGGGTTCCTCAGCTGTGACTCCTGGTTGGTTAAAAGCTGCCTACTGTTTTCCATCAGGGTTTTTAAAACTACAGACCTTTGATACAGAAGGCCCGGTCCATATTCTGTAAGCGTTCTTCTCCAGTCGTATCTGTTATCAATATAGCGTCTTTCTTCTTGTGAGTGTTTTTCTTTACCGGCATTTGCCCGTTGGTGTTCTTCTGACTATTAGTTTCGATGGGTCCTTTGGCCCTTTTGATGAGAACATGGTTGGGATCGGCGTGTGTGACTGTTCTTGCTTGCTTGCTTGCTTGATGGATGGTGATTGTTTGACTGATGGACCATCTGACCAACCGTCCCCTCTTCCCTGTCTCTCCAGGAACAAGGGGTAGTGGGAATGTCGCGGCCGCCCGGCGCCGTCCCGCCTCCTCACCCCGCGGGAGGCGTGGCTTCAGGTGTGGGGCCCAACCAGGGGGCGGGTCCCCCTCCGGGCTACATAGGCAACCAGCAGCAGGCGGCCATGATGAAACAGATGATGGCCATGGAGCAGGAGAAGAGGGTGCAGCTGCACATGATGGAACAGCAGAAACAGCAGCTCCTCCGAGAGCAGAGGCAGCAGCAGCAACAGCAGCAACTATTGGCTGAGCAGGTGAGGGGAGTGTGTGTGTGTGTGTGTGTGTGTGTGTGTGTGTGTGTGTGTGTGTGTGTGTGTGTGTGTGTGTGTGTGTGTGTGTGTGTGTGTGTGTGTGTGTGTGTGTGGGGCCCTGCGTGTGTCATAGGGGTGGGCGAGTGGATTTTCGAAATAGCGATATATCGGTCGTGATCCTCTTGCGAATCGATACACTAGCGCCATATCATAATACCATATCGTGACATTTATCCTGAAGTGTCTTTTTTTGCATTTATTTAAGTGTTGT
>NC_139646.1:17296446-17413946 GCF_964638095.1 Poromitra crassiceps
TGTGCTCTCCAGCTTTACAGCATTTGGTAGTCGAAGCTCGAAAACGTACTTTAACAAGTGCAGCCTGACTTGACTATAGACTTAGGTTTCAACGTGACAACATCAACATTCTAAATTGCCCCCAGCTCACTTCCTGTGTTTGCTAGTCTAAATGTGTGAGAACCTTTTTCCAGTACCATTCTGTACCTGTACTGGCATGACTGTGGTTACAGTAGTGTCTCAGCTACACCCTTTGGTTCCTCTTGGAATACTGAGGAGGGGGGGGGGAGGGGGGGGCGGGTGTAGATCCCCTGCCTACCAACACGAGGGTCGCAGGTTCGAGCCCCCATGTTACCCCTGGCTTGGTCAGGCGTCCATACAGGAACAACTGGCTGTGTCTGCGTGTGGGAAGCCGGAATAAGGGTGTCCTGGTAGTGTCTCCTCTGGTCGGTGTGTTCGGGGGGAGGGGAACTGGGCGCAATAACGTGATCCTCCCGCGCGCTATGGTGAAACTCCTCACTGCCAGGTGAAAAGAAGCAGCTGGCAACTGCACATGTATCGGAGGATGCATGTGCTAGTCTACAACTCAACCCCAAATCGGCAAAGGGGGTGGAGCAAGATTCAAGATTCAAGATTTTTATTGTCACTCCGTAGTACAAGTATCACGTGTGAAATTCTTGTGCTGTAGACTCCGTTACAACATGTGCACAAATAAAATAAAAAATAATTAAAAACAAGAGGCAACAAGCAATAAAGCAGTAAGACACGCCACAGACAGTGGCACATATGTGCAAATGGCATGAACATACTTTAAACATAATTAAACATAATAACATTCTGTTAGGTGCAAATAACATATGCCTAATTAACATACTATTGAACATTAGTCATACGTGATGGTAGCAGCTGCAGTGCGGTACAGTACGGCTACTACACTATTTGTATATGTTAAGGAGTCTCGTGGCCTGCGAGAAGAAACTGTCCCTCAAGCGATTTGTGCGTGCTCTTGGGACCCTGTATGCCGTGCAATGGCATTGCCGAGCAATGGCTTGGCAGGGGGAATTGGTGAAGTAGTAGGCTACAGTTGGGGAGAAAACGGGGGGAAATCAAAGGCAAAAAGCAGGTGCGGTGCTGTTGGTGTGGGAGAGCAGCATGCAGAAAGCAGGTGTGGTGCTGTTGGTGTGGGAGAGCAGCATGCAGAAAGCAGGTGCGGTGGTGCTGTTGGTGTGGGAGAGCAGCATGCAGAAAGCAGGTGTGGTGCTGTTGGTGTGGGAGAGCAGCATGCAGAAAGCAGGTGCGGTGGTGCTGTTGGTGTGGGAGAGCAGCATGCAGAAAGCAGGGGTGGGAGAGCAGCATGCAGAAAGCAGGTGTGGGAGAGCAGCATGCAGAAAGCAGGTGTGGGAGAGCAGCATGCAGAAAGCAGGTGTGGGAGAGCAGCATGCAGAAAGCAGGTGTGGGAGAGCAGCATGCAGAAAGCAGGGGCGGTGCTGTTGGTGTGGGAGAGCAGCATGCAGAAAGCAGGTGCTGTTGGTGTGGGAGAGCAGCATGCAGAAAGCAGGTGCGGTGCTGTTGGTGTGGGAGAGCAGCATGCAGAAAGCAGGTGCTGTTGGTGTGGGAGAGCAGCATGCAGAAAGCAGGTGTGGTGCTGTTGGTGTGGGAGAGCAGCATGCAGAAAGCAGGTGTGGTGCTGTTGGTGTGGGAGAGCAGCATGCAGAAAGCAGGTGCGGTGGTGCTGTTGGTGTGGGAGAGCAGCATGCAGAAAGCAGGTGTGGGAGAGCAGCATGCAGAAAGCAGGTGTGGGAGAGCAGCATGCAGAAAGCAGGTGTGGGAGAGCAGCATGCAGAAAGCAGGGGCGGTGCTGTTGGTGTGGGAGAGCAGCATGCAGAAAGCAGGTGCTGTTGGTGTGGGAGAGCAGCATGCAGAAAGCAGGTGCTGTTGGTGTGGGAGAGCAGCATGCAGAAAGCAGGTGTGGGAGAGCAGCATGCAGAAAGCAGGTGTGGGAGAGCAGCATGCAGAAAGCAGGTGCGGTGCTGTTGGTGTGGGAGAGCAGCATGCAGAAAGCAGGTGTGGGAGAGCAGCATGCAGAAAGCAGGTGCGGTGCTGTTGGTGTGGGAGAGCAGCATGCAGAAAGCAGGTGCGGTGGTGCTGTTGGTGTGGGAGAGCAGCATGCAGAAACAAGCATCTCATTCTGACAGCAGCCAAACTGCCAACAAAACATATGATGTAACAGCATGCCATGCTGTTCCATAGCATAGTGTGGGGGCGGCCATTTTGCCCTTATTAGATAGGACAGTAGGCAGACAGGAAAGGTGTGGAGAGAGAGAGGATAACATGCGGCAAAGGACCACGGGTCAGATTCCAACCCGTGGTCGGCCGCGCGAAGGACTAAGCCTTTGTGGTCACCCGGACGCACCCCCATACTGGTACTACATTTGGCATCTAGTTTGTAGGTGGGCCACTGGTTTCAGACCAGTCAGCGCGTGATCCTCATAAGGATTTTCTATGAATGGGCTCACACGCCACAGCAAGGAGATTTAACTACATTTCATCAAATTGACGAGGTAAAATATCCTTGCTTGTCCGGTGGCTCACCGTGTTAGGCACGTACCCTGTAAGGCTCAGTCCTTCCTGCATGTCCTCCCCTCTCTCTCTCTCTCTCTCCCCCTCTCTCTCTCTCTCTCTCTCCCCCCTCCCTCCCTCTCTCTCTCCCCTCTCCCCCCCCCCCCCCTCTCTCTCTCTCTCTCTCCCCCCCCCTCTCTCTCTCTCTCTATCTCTTCCTGTCTCTCTCTGCACTGTCTGTCCAATAAAGCATAAATGCCCAAAAACTATCTTAAGAAATAATTGTGTGTGTGTGTGTGTGTGTGTGTGTGTGTGTACACGTGTACGTGTACGTGTACGTGTATGTGTGTGTGTGTGTGTGTGTGTGTGTGTGTGTGTGTGTGTGTATACGTACGTATTTACAGTATATATGTCCTTGCCATTCTTCATATGGGAGATATCCTCCCATAATTACACCAACTCCAGAATGTGAAGGGATGTAACACAGTGGAGAATTATATCTTATCGACCTTACCTTACGCACATTCTTAACATTGTATTTGTGTGTGTGTGTGTGTGTGCGTGTGCGTGTAGCTCCAACAGCAGCAGCATCTCCCCAGACAGATGGCTCAAGGCCAGAGGAATCCATACCCCCAAGTCAATCAGTACCAAGGTAAGATGTGAACACACACACACACACACACACACTGGTACATACTGTATGTCCACACACACGCATACGTATATGTAGGTATGGACACAATCCATGAAGACACAAATCCGGATACTCTAACAGACTGATAAAAACAAGTCCAGACCTGACCTAAAAATTATGCTGTGATTTTATCGATGGCCGCATTTATGTATGGGGTTTTTTCATCCGTTTTTATAGTTACAGTATTGCCAGAAGGTAATCCATGCATTCCGGCGCGCACTCGTGGGTAGTCACTAGCACGTATACAATGACATATATACACACACACACACACACTAGGGCATTCACAGACTAGTCGACTAGTTGACTAGTCGACTAGTAAAACCACTAGTCCACACTGTGCTTAGTAGTCGACTAGTCGTTTTTTGTTTTGTTTTTATCTTTAAGAAAGAACATGAGGTATTTACACGACATACGTATCATATCCCATATCCCCCACAAAGAACATCAAAACACAACAAAACAAAACAAGAAAACTGCATAAGATACACAATAATCCAAGAACAAACAAGACTATTGGACAAACAACCAAACAAAAACAATGCATTCAAAGTAAATACATAGCTGTAGTTCACTGGTGGAATGAACTCTCAAGCTACCATACGTTGGATAACATTTACTACAAGAGCAAAGGCAGATTCTTAGACATCCCAAAAATATGGCAACCACATACAGAGTTTGACTTTAAGAACTTTTTACCCCAGTGTCATTAGGCTTATCAGGATAGGAGCTGAATGCATTGTTTTTGTTTGGTTGTTTGTCCAATAGTCTTGTTTGTTCTTGGATTATTGTGTATCTTATGCAGTTTTCTTGTTTTGTTTTGTTGTGTTTTGATGTTCTTTGTGGGGGATATGGGATATGATAGTCCATGTATGTCGTGTAAATACCTCATGTTCTTAGATTAAAAAAAAAAAAAAATGACTAGTCGACTACCTTTAGGGATGACTAGTCGACTAGTAAAATTCACTACTCGTGAATGCCCTAACACACACACACACACACACACACACACACACACACACACATGCAGTAAAAACACCCAGTCGTCGCTCTCTCAGACACAGATTCGAACCTCATGGTCCGGCCAGACGTTTAACGACAGATTACAGCGTGTGCTCTGCCATATTCACAGAGATATAGAATCACACACATACACACACACACTTAAACAGGTATAAACATGTATGCAAACAGCACAGCTGACTGAACATCATCCTCAAACCAATCCGTGTCCTCTATCAGAAATATTAGCTAGCACTCAGATACTCTCTTCAGCCTTTTCTCTCTCTCTCCTCTCTCACTCTTCCTCTCTCTCTCTCTCTCGTTCTCCCTCGCTCCCTCCGGAAAAAAATATAGAATATTCCTGCTCTGCCTGTTACCACGGCAACCTGTCTGTCCTGGATCCCCCAGAGTTCCGGTGAAGTCAGAGAGATGGATGAGAGGAGAGAGTGAGGGAGAGGAGAGGGAGAGGGAGAGGGAGAGGAGAGGGAGAGGAGAGGGAGAGGAGAGGAGAGGAGAGGAGAGGAGAGGAGAGGAGAGGAGAGGAGAGGAGAGGAGAGGGAGAGGTGGTGGGGAGGGGACAAGAGCAATAGGTAGATGGTCTGGTAGGTAGATGGAGAGGTTGGGAAAGAAAGAGACGAGTGGGTGAGAGGACGATGGAGATAAGCGCAGAGAGGAGAGATGAAGAGAACGCAGAGAGGCAGGAGGAGAGTCAAGTCTCAAAACCATTTATATAGCCATCAAAGAGTCTGTCTGCGAGTCTGAGAGATGCTGTGGAGCATCGGCATGAAACTCTGGCTTAGAAATACCTGTTAGTTCAGCTGTCTGTAGAAGACGTGTTTGTTATCCTACGTCAGCTTTACTCTGCCATTTATTTGTACATTTAATCGCAAGCAACCTTAAGCCAAGTTCAGATTACACGGCGATACTCCTCGGCAAAGCCCTCGGCGACAGTTTCTGGAGCTCGCGAACAAAACCCCCAGATCAGAGGCAAGTCAGAGTTGGGTCGGCGCTCCATAGCTATATGTCTGAACTTTCTTTATTCTGTTTTGGGAAATCACCATCTTTAGAAAGCATGACCTGAAATTGGCTGGCTCTGACTCAACAGGAACTAGATCTCATCTCTGTTGCTAGGTCGTTTACTAAGGGTCAGGCTACTTGCTGGAGTAGTAAACTAGGTTTCATTACACTACTGGACATGACTAATAGTTTTCCAGCTATTAGTTGGACCCCATGTACTGTATTTCCAGGGAAACGGACATAACACTAACAAAAGTTTTTTTTTGTTATTTTGACAGCAAATTGCCCCACAAAATGAATACATTTTGTTTATATATTTCATTTTGTTGGTAACGCTTGGTTGCGCTTGCCCCGAGATCCTTACACTTCAATAATGGGGGTAAAGCACACTCTCTGGTGTAATATCGCTTAATTCAACACTAATATGTAGTGTTGCATTACCTGCGACTGTGGAGTGAGTGTGGAGGGTGTGATCCTCTCCGTCACGTGCTGGCTGTGAGGTGAAGGATTAGTGGAATGGTGTCAGAAGTGCTTTTATTCGGGGATTTAGAAGCATTTCCTGCCACCAAGCTCCTAATAGAAAAAGGTGCGTAAAGGTGTGGGCGCTTAGACTTGAGTTTTATTTTGGCGCAGTAGGATTTCAACAGATTGGGAGGGGTGGAGGCTTTTCCAAAGTAAACATGTTGTCACTGAATATAAATCTTTCCCTCAGCAGCACTGACTAATTAGATGAGTCTTTTTGTGTCAATGTGCTGATCGAATCTAAGTGGATGTATAAACTCCAAAACCATTACATACAGTCTTCTCTTTCCGTCGCTGCTCCTCTGATGTCTGTCCCCTTACTGGCTTTCTCCTTTCCCTTGTTTTCTCTGACTCTAACTCCTGACCTCTTGTTCCTCTCCTGTAGGTACTCCCCAGGAGCTGGCGTCCAGGAGCCAGGCTCTCCAGAACATTCGCGCTGCCCGCCTCCTGCAGCAGCAGCAGCAACAACAGAGCCAGCAGCAGCAGATGGTGCAGATGGGTTCTGTCCAGGCGCAGGGGGGCTCAGTGGGACCCCAACCCGACATGGGCCTCCCCTACGGCAGCCAGGGGTCCAACCAGGGCTCCCTGTACGGCCTCAACCCCTCCATGAGCCAAATGATCCACCAGCAGCAACAGCACCAGAGCCAAAGCGTCCAGTCACCCATGGGTCTTCCACCCCAGCACAACCCGGCCGCCGGGCCCCCCAGGCAGGCAGGCGCAGGCCCCGGCGTTGGGGGTATGCCCGGAGGAACCGGAGGTGGTGGAGCAGGAGGGTACGGAGGACAGGGGATGTTAATGAACTCGATGTCCCAGCAAGCCCTCAAAGGCCCGCCCAACACCAAAGCCCAGGCGCAGAGACTGCAAAGCATGCTGGGGGCAGGAGGAGGAGGCGGTGGAATGGGAGGGGGTGGCTGGCCGCAGCAGCAAGGACAGAGCCTCCAGGCCATGGGGGGAGGAGTCGGAAGGACTACAGGGGGAGGGGACATGGTGGGTTTTAGCTCCGCCCAGGGCTATGGGATGCAGCCGGGTCAACCCCCACGCATGGCCAAGCAACACTTTCAGGGCCCGGGACAGGCGATGAGCCAGGGAATGGACCCCAGAGTGGGCAACCCGGCAGCGGGTATGGGCGGCCCAATAATGGGCCCTCACATGGGCGGTCAGCCCAGGACCAACCAACCCCGGCCCATGGTCATGAACCAGGGGATGAACCAGGGGGTGATGGGGCAGGGCATGCCCGGAATGGGGGGCTTCGGGCCAGGCCCCGGTGGGCCAGGAATCGGGGCTGGGGGAGGAGGAGGAGGGCCCTACGGACCAGGGGGAGTTGGGGTTGGGGGTCAGCCACAGGGCTATCAGAGGACAGCCAATCAGGACATGTCATCCTATGGATATGGGGGCGGGCCCTCAGGTGGAGGAGCCTTCGGACTGGGCGATGGCTCGGGGGCGGAGCTGGACTCGAGCGATGGTTGGATGGAAGAGTTTTTCCCCAGCCAATAGCCAACGGGGAAACTGGGGATCATAGTTTTTACTGGATAGACTAAACATAAGCGGGAGAAATGCTTAAACCTGAGAAAATCAAAACAAAAAGGAAGACATGACATGGACTGGCGACCGGCATGTTTTTGATTTGTAAAACATGAGCAAGGTTATAAATGAGTTATTGTCTTATTATTTGTGCGTGTGCGTGTGCGTGTGCGTGCGCGTGCGCGTGCGTGTCTGTCTGTGTGTGTGTGTGTGTGTGTGTGTCCGTGTGATGGAGAGAGAGCTCATTATATCTAGTGCATATTAATGAAAATCCCTTATAGAGATTAAGAGGTTCGTCTCCATTAGTTTCCCATTTTCTCCCATGAAAAGAAATGAACTGATCACATTTCTTGTGTTTTCCGATGTTTGAAAGCAGCCTGCTTCTCTACACACTGCTTTGAGTCAGCGCTTCAACACAGCATGGGCCTGATGAAGGAAGGAAGGAAGAATTGTTCTCCAGACACTCATTTCTCTCTGTGTGTTTGTTTCTGTTTCTGCTGCGCCGCCCCGCTCACTGCTTCAGATCTTGACACTATGTGAGGAGCTGAAGGGAGTAGAAAGCACTCTCAATGTTCCCATTTCCTCCCTTAGATTTATGCCCCGCAAACACACACCACACAAATCTGTCTCCCTCCCTCCCTCCCTCCCTCCCTCCCTCCCTCTCTCTCTCCTTCTCTGTTCACTTTCTCTCTCTCTCTCCCTCTCTTCTCCCGTCTTTCCCAGCCTCTCTCCAGAGACTCGTTGCTTGCCGCCTGCGCTCCCGTCTCTGTTTAGACTGCGAACATCACAACAAAACGACTGGTGTTCGTCCATCGTGCCACGCGTGCACACGCTGCCCTCTAGTGTTCCTCCATCGTGCCACGCGTGCACACGCTGCCCTCTAGTGCTTCCGCTACGCCACCAACCCGGGGGCGTGCCGATCGCCGGCGTTTGGTTCCCTGTGCGTGGCTGTGGATGCTGCGTGTGCATGTCGAGAGAGAGAGAGAGAGAGAACAGGCAGCTAAAGCAAGCACTTGGACTCAACAAGCGTATACATTCAAACTAACTAAAGCCCATGGCACACCAATCAAACATTGCCATGGGCTAAAGGATTGAACACGTTGAATCTGACCAAACATCTCCAAAAAAGGACAGACGGCCATGGCACACCAAACAAACACGTTGGTACAGCCATGGCACACCAAACAAACACGTTGTTACAGCCATGGGACACCAAACAAACACGTTGTTTGTTGTAGGACGTTTGATTGGTGTACCATGGGCTTTAACAGACACAAAGCATCAGCCAGGGAGGACGAGCATAATCTACTTGTCGGAAAGGCAGCTAACAGAGCTGATATGATGTTAAACCTAACTGGTTATCTGCCTGTGTTACGCAAACCATATCACACGCGTTTAGACTCGATAATACCAAGCAGAAGGATAGCTGGGCATTGAATGTATCCAAGCACCACAAGTGACTTCTTTTTCAAGAAAAACAAACTAATTAGCAACCCTCTTAGAAAGCCCACCCGCGTTATTGTCTGTTGTTGTGTTTTATTTTTATCTTTTAACAAAGAAACAATGCTGTCAATGTCTCTGTCAGTTCAAATGGGGGGGGAGGAAAGTTTAAATGATCCTTCTTTTTCACTTTTTGTTGTTTAATAAATATGCTTGTCCTCCCCGTTGCAACTCGGTCTTCCCCCTTTCCGTTGTGATACAGCTGGTTGTCGATCACCTGAGCCCTCTCCTTCCATTGTGGCTACGCTCCGACGAGAACAGAACTGTGACACTACTGTGAAGACAAACACACGTCCACCACCCGGCGCTTTGACCAGTCCAAATGAACCACTGCTAAGCCTCGCGTTTGTTTTAGAGACTCTGTGATTTCTGATTTATAACAGGAGGGCAACCAAGACAACGGCTGGGGGCTAAAAGGGTGAAGGTGGTAAGCGTCAGTTAGCTTCACAACAATCAGTGCTTCCACTGAAGTCGGCGTCTCCACGTTCTCCGAGCTTACTTTGGGTATAAAGGAAAATACCGCCCCAGGCTTTTCCTCCGGGCCTTTCCCCATCACCGAGTTCAACCTATTACCACTGTTGACAGTGTCTGTTTGAAGTAGGCTCCGTCGCTCTCTCTCTCTTGCCCTTATTTATGCTTGAGTAATACATGTGTCAAATAGGTTTGTTGGTAAGAATAACGCCCTGCTCCTCTTGACTGTTCTGTCATCTTGGTTAAAAGATGAATGGAGGTGGGATTCAGAAGGAATGTGTGTGTACGTGCTTTACTTTGTAGCTCTATTTAGCTCATCAGAATGAACGTTTGAGAATGACGCTGTAATCAACAAACCAAAAAGCCTTCTTCTCTGTAAACTAATTCCTTGTCATCAAACATTTGTTCCCATGGTTGTTGTTGGTGTTGTATAATCCAACCCTTTAAATACAAACTTTAATCACGCCCATTGTCCTGTAAGCATAGCTGCATTTGGTAGCACCCACGGAGGAGATCCTTTACTTTTGTTTTTTCGTCCTGTTTTGGGGTGTGCACGCCCTGTGTTTGAAGGTAAAGGGTAAAGTTCTGTTTATCAGTAGACGCTGGTCTAGGGTTCTAGTGTTCCCCAGTTCTGTCGGAGGAAGGTTGGTCAAACAAAACCCTGCATGGGGGCGCCTGAGGCTAAGCTGGGTAAACAGGGGCTCTAGTATTGATTGAGCCTGTCTGGCACAGGGAAAGCAGTGGAGCAGTGACTGTTTCAGTGGTCCAACACTCGCAAACTCAATCCAGTGCTCCAGGCAGACTCCAAATGTCCAGAGTGAACACTGGACCAGTCCAAGGATAGGTTTGGTGATTTTGGGCCTATATATTTTGTCTCTTACGTGCCTGTAGTACCTGTATATTCCCTGTGGGCCCAAGTACTTGCATGTTATGTAGGAGACAGATGACACATATAGAAGGTCCAAACGCACTGAATGTATCCTTTAAATCAAGGTGTGTAGGAATGATCTGAGGTTGGCTGCTCTAACTAGGAGCGTGGGGAGAAGGTTGAAACACTTCCGGGTCAGTGTTAGGGTCACAGAAGGTCACAATCTTTGTGACTCTTTTTTTTTTTTTGTCTTCTTCAAAGTGAGAGTTTGTGATATGGTATGATATCCCTTCAAAACGAAGCTTCCTCCAAATATCATTATGTACCGGGACCAAGTCAAATGTAGACGACATTTTAACGAAATCGTTGTTGTTGATGTTCTCGTTTTATTTTATTTTTTTTACTGGTGCTGACATATATGTGATTATGAGAAAAAGTATATAAAAGATAATGGCTATTTGTAAATATGTTTCTACAGGTTTAAATACATCAGATAATACAGTCTCTACTCTGTAAAGAATTTACTGTTTGTTGGAAAATAGAGAAGTATTTTTATTTCAAGGTTTTTTGGTTTCACTTTTAACCCATCTGAGCTATGCCATTGCACTTCAGACAATGTCTTACTACTAATTTGTATTGTAAACCTCCTCTTTTTGAAATTTTTTTCATTTGTTTTTCTAGTTTGAGATTTGACTGTTCTTAAGCAGTGCTTATTTCTTTTTATCCTGTACAGAATTCTGAAATGTTAACAAAAGAGAATTACAAAAAAAAAACTTTTTTTGTTTTTCAAAAAGATACAATAAAGAGAGAATGTTCTCGCTGATCATATTAAATGAACGTTTCGATTGTTCCTTGGTTCTATATTGTTTCAGACAGTCGATGACAATATAGACGGCAGCGTTGCGTGCGCGCATATGACAACATGAAGTGACACACTGTAATTTCACTTCATTTGAGTGCTGCATTACTGACAGGGATGAATGCAGACACGTTCACATAGCGCCTCCAACCAGACGGACTAACTACTGCACTCATGTTTTGTCTCTCAGAACTGATTTGCATAATTAAACTTGCATATGCTAAAGAGCAGAGCCTTAATTCTGTCTGGCAGTAATGGCAACTATGAATCATGGGCTCCCCGTTGGTGTCAGGAGACAGACAGACAGACAGACAGGCCACACACACACACACACACAGAGCCAGGGTGTTTTTTTTCTTTCTTTTTTCATCTTTCCACTGCCCACCCCTTTCAAACTCACTCTTCCTCACCCTCTGTTAGCCCCGCCCCTTTTTTATTCGTCTGGATCATCTCACCTTCCTCTGCCTCTCTTTTGCTCTCTATAGCTTTCTCCTCTCATCACTCCCCCCCTCCGTCCCTGTGCTACACCCCCCCTCTCTCTCCCTCCTAACCCTCCTCTCTCTCCCTCTCTCTCCCTCTTCTCCCCCCCCCTCTGTCTCCCTCCTAACCCTCCTCTCCCCCCCTCTCTCTCCCTCCTAACCCTCCTCTCCCCTGGCTGCCTTATTTCTCCTCCACTCTCCCACCACCACCATCACCACACACACACACACACACACACACACACACACACACACACACACACACACACACACACACACACACACACACGTATACACTCACACACACATATACACACTCTTGCTCTCCCTTCTGACATTGATAAATGGAGACTTACAGAGATGACAACATCATTACTCATGTTCAGTAGCGACACCACCGAGGACGAGAGGGGGGGGGGAGAGAGAGAATGAAGGACGGGGGGGAGAGGTGGAGGCGGGGGGGGGGGGGGGGTGTTGCAGTAGGAGGTAGCAAGAGGATGGTGTTGTGGCGTATTGTTGACTGCGGCTATCCACCCCCAGACACACAGCAGAAACATCTCAGGAGAGCTAGTTGTTGAGGTGTTCATTACCGGTGTGGAAATGTAGAACAACTGTTGATAGTACTGGAAGTCTGTCATTTTGGACTCTTTGCCCTGGTCTGAGCTCTTTCGAGACTCCACGGGCTTTGGGTACTATCATATACAATACTACATCATATACATGCATCATATGCATCATATTACATACATATAAAGATCATACCATCCTAGACTACCTATACATACTTCATATACATTGTTTTTCTACATCATACGTCTGTCTGTCTGTGTGTCTATCTCTGTCTATATCTATCCGTCCTATCTATACCTTTCCTGTGGATGGTTGGTGGTCACAGAGTGAGATAGAGAGGTTCTTCAGTGGGAGGATAATTCAATATTATAATTTATCGTCTTTCCGTGGAATCATATCATGATGATATGGTGATTTGGACATATCGTGATGTATGATTGTACTGTCTGAATTGATGTTAAGCAAATTTGATTTAAAGGTATAAAACATTTAAGGGAATATTCTTTGAAAATGTCCGTTTTTGACATTACACCTATAGTATTAGCAATGTTCAATGGGGATGGATGTTAATTTGAGTATTTAACGTGACTTTGCATACGTGAGCTATATCGTATATCAATATAAAAAAAACATCCTTATGATTACCGTGATATTGATTTCAACCGTATTGCCCAGACCTGAATAATTTAAGGGAGGTGAGAAAGGACATAAACACATAGAAACACACACAAAATATTCTCTCTCTCTCCCTCTCTCATTCTCTGTCTCTCTCTCTCTCGCTCGCTCACTCCTCCTTGGCACCCAGCAGTTAGTCAGCAGCCAGCCAGAAGTCCATGTTAATGACAGCCAGTCCCAAAAGCTTACAGACACACACCATCAGCCTTGCACACACACTTGAGGCGCCGTTATGGGCTCTAATCAGAACGACAAATGATGTGTCAGAGAGAGTGGGAGATGAGTTGGAAGCATCATTCAGTCTCTCTCTCTCTCTCTCTCTCTCTCTCTCAGGAAGTAATAAGGTGAAGAAATATAGCTGGGGAAATTTAGAGTGGAAAGACGCACTGGGGGAGAAGGAGATGGTTAAGAGGCTAAGAGCAGAGAGAGGGGGGAGACTGTGCGTGCGAGCGTGCGTGCGTGCGTGCGTGTGGTGTCAAGTTGATGAATGTGGTAGCAGCAGCCATTGTGGTGGTGGAGGAGTAGGAGGCCACCAGATAACGGCAGAGCAAGGCCTAAGCTGTCTAACACCATGAATAAAACTATCTTCTCTCTCTCTCTCTCTCTCTCTCACACACACACACACACACACACACACATACACACATACATACATACAGTTTTCTAATTACCTTAGAATGACTTTATCTTTCTGTTACATTGAGTTATTTAAATGGAAAGGATCTGTGACAATGTAGCGGATAAGACTTCTGCATTCTGCCCCTGGTCGCCTAGAATAGATAACCAGTGCGGGGGACATGTATGGGCTACATACTGTACACACAAACACACATACACACACACACACACAGATACACACACACACACTTAGGGCGTGGAGGGGCCTACAAAAACAAACACAAATATGTTGCGTGCCTAAAAATCATAGGCAACAAATTGTCATGTGGTGTGCAATGCTGTGGTTTCACCTTTCCTGTTCGTATGGCGCACTCTAATGGCCGTTTGCTGAAACACAGAAGGGCCCTTGCTTCCCCTTTTAACACTTTGCTGACTGATTACCCCACACACAGTAACAGTATTCAATGTAAAACTAATTAATATCAAGATGATAATAAATATCCATACACAATTCAACACATCTCCTTTTTACCCTACAGCACACACAATGTATTTAAAAAGTGAAACGATATTACAGCCAGTGGCATTTCTACACATGGCAGCAAGGCCTATCCATTTTCACGTCCGCCAAGGAACGGAGTTGGCGGGAGGTTATTGCCCTGTTCCATTTGTACTGGGAACTAGGAATATCACAGTTCAAAGGTCAGGAACGCCCCCTGTGACGTCACCTGATCTTGGATTTCCTACGCGGATCTCGGGGGAGCCTCACCGGCCCAAATACTAATGGCAATGGATGTGCTCAATCACAAAAAGGCACCTAACTTCCAAACGGATTCACGAAACACCACAAAACTTTGTTGAAAGGTTGGCCATTGGGCCAAGGATGAACTGATTAGCTGTCCACGCCCACTAGCCAAAAGGGGGCGTGACAATGGCCATGGCCAATCACAAAGAGGCGCTTAACTTCCACACGGAATTCACATAACACCACAAAACTTTGTAGATACATGTCCATTTTTGTGGGTTTCCACACCAGGGCCTGCCCCGCTCCCCAGAATTGCATGCTTGTAGGCATGCTTCAATGTTTGTTCCTCCTTGCTGCACCTGATTGGATGAACTGGGACAAACTGATTCACTTTCCACAGCACGCCCACTGGACAAAAGTCAATCATAAAAAGCCAATCACAAAAAGGTGCCTAGTTCCAAACTGATTCACATAACACCACACCGTGGCAGAGGGCAGTGCCCTCCAGTTTTAACCCTTGTGTGGTGTTCATGTTTTTGTTACTCAGCCAATGTTTGCGGGTCTGGTGGACCCGGCGCATTATTGGGTTTTTAAATCAATACAGCCATAACAATTTATGTAAAGATACTTACCAGATGTTTAATTTATCCCAATTACTAGCAATGAAGAGAGCATATGGTTAATATTGATCATTTACCTCTGTTAGATCACATTTATCAAAGTGCTATCCGTTTTTTATGATAAAATGGGAAAAAAGGAAAAAAGCTTCTCTCTCTTCAAAAATGATCTCTAAGGCCCTCTGAGCAGATAATCTTTCCGCCATCTTGAGATGCAGAGCCACACAAAGCAATGAAGGCAGCGCAAGAAAATACAGAATGGTTCATTCATACATATAAGATGTCCGGGTCCAGTGGACCCGGACATCTTATATGTAATAGAAATGTGTAGGGGGGGTGTATGGTGTGTGGTCATTAAATATGTATTCTGATATATGTTCTTCACAGAAAATGAGCCAAAGTCAGTGAGTCTCAGTTTGAAAAATTAATTAATTGTATCATTTTTCTTTTAATAAAAAATTAAAACGGGTCCCACAGACCCGAACACCACACAAGGGTTAAATGTACAATAAAAAGGCAAATGGGTACAATATGAACAGTTAAACATCAATAATGTTTGTTGAGCTCCACAAACAAGGAATTGTTTTTATAGAAATTAAGTACCAAACATACAGAATACTAGCCTGATATTCAGACTGTAATTGTCAACTTGTACAGTCATTTCCAGCAGCCAAACTCAACTCCATGGAGTCAGCGGATTCAAAGGTCTTGACCCAGGCTAATAGAATACAAAATAATACAGAGAAATGGAAAGATCAGGTGTGAGTCATGTTCATGTAGCTAATAAGAATTATATCTAGTGTCAAGATGTGTTAGGCTGGCTCTACACGGTCAAACATTCAGGCAACTAAATTAGTTACATTACGTCATTTGGCAGACGCTTTTATCCAAAGCGACTTACATAACACATTTTTGTCAGCAATAGAGCAATCAACTATGCAACACAGTCTATGACAACTACAACCTCTGTAAGGAATAGTGGTACAAGTTTAGTTTAGGTTAGTTTAGATTTTAGGTTAGTTAGGGTAGGGTTAGGGGGGTTTTTTTGAGAGAGAGAGAAAGAAGTTAGTTCAAGAAGTTCAAGTTGCAGGTTGCAAATCGCATGAAACATAATTTTCATGCAACTTGACATTGACACAAAGCAATTAAAAAAGAATCAAGTCTCATGCAAGACTTGTTTCACTAAAACATTACTGTATCAAGTGGGGAGTGTCATTCATTCATGTAACTTGGCTGGATGCAACTAGTTCCACAAAGTTGAGTTTTGCAACTCTCTCTCTCTCTCTCTCTCTCTCTCTCTCTCTCTCTCTATATATATATATCTCAACAACAGTAATAATAATAAGGCCTGTTTATTATTATTTAATATTAATATTATTATTAGTATTATTATTAATATTAATATTATTGTTATTATTAATATTAATATTAATAGTATTATTAATAATATTATTATTAATAATAATAATGACTCAGAATGCCCTATTAATACACTAATTATTTTACTGGGATAATTCACAATTTACAAAGCAAATGTTTTGAAAGGACGTTGCTGTAATGAAAAAGAAGGGATCTATGGATTAAAAAGTCAGTCGCGGCCATTTTGAACTGTGGAGGGCTTCCATTACCACGTGAGGAGGAAGTGAGGAGAGAACGGACTCGGAGCAATCGAGCGGAGTGGCTGAGGAGGAGAAGCAGGGCCGAGCTGTCCACAGTATTCGACTCGCTTTGACTATCCGGCTAACTTTAGCTACATGTGCTGAGGTCGAGGGGGGAAACAGATCTCAACCGCGACAATGCCGACAATTACTTTACCGCCGAAAGAGAACGCTCTCTTCAAGAGGATTTTGGTGAGATGATGCTAACGTTACATGTGTTTCGCTAACACACAGACAACTGTCGATTTTAAAGATCCATCGGCGGCACCCTGTCACTTTAGCTCTCCAGCTATTAGCCGTAGCTAAACAGTTAGCAAAATGGCATAGGTTAATTGAATGGGTTAGCTAGCCTAGACCTGATATGCGCTGTCACTGTAACGTAGAGCCAGAGGGTTGATCACGTATTTGTTAGGTCTATCCCAGGTTTCTGTCAACAATAACGTTACTATTTGTTTTCGTGACGATTATTTTAAGATAACATTAACGTTAGATACCCACCACACTCGCTGTTGTAGCTAGGTTATGGCTAGCCAGAGTTACGTTAGCTAGCTAGTTACGCTAGGCCTCACCTCTTCTCTTGTCAATCACAACAACCAATAACTGGCTAGGTTGCACGATGGCTAGCTAGCCAGCTAACGTTTGCCTCTAGCTAGGCTGGCGTTCAATGGCTCCCATCTGTTATGGTGTTTGCTTCATGCAAAACCAATATGATGGAGTGTAACTGCGAGTTTGCTTTGTTTGTGTCAGATGTGGCCCATCCTAGCCTGCTAACCTGGCTAAGTGAAGAGCTACCTAGCCAACTGGCTAGTTCGTTAACACGAGCTAACCAGTCTACGTTAGATAACGCTATATCGGTTGACAAACGTTAGCTAACAAACAGTCTGTCAGTGTATTAACTGCACCTGCTTGCATCGCATCCACTGACCGAGTCTATAGTTAGTCAAATAGTTTGGGCGTGCGTGGAAACGAGAAGAAAGTATGGAAAGACCGGTGTGACACTGTCAGCAAATCTGTGGCTGCTACTGTTAGCTATATCAGCTACTCCAGGCCTGCTGTGCTGTAGAAGCTAGCTACCCACCCACCCTTCACTTCCATGTTTTAAACTTTGTGCAGACACGCTAGTTATTTGCTATCTATCTGACACACAATTGTATGTGGGCCAGTCAAATGGTTTGACAAGCCTAGGTCAAGACTGTCATTTCACTGGATATGTTCAGCACTGGGGTTATTTTGCTTGCAAAACTGTCACAGGTTTAACAATGCTCCTCTTCTGGCATGCTGTGAGATTACGAACTGTGTGTGTTGTTGGCTGTGTTGCTGAACGTCTGCATGAGCATCTCAATGCCTTCCAGGAACTGTATACTCTCTAGGCATTCATCAGGATTGTACTCACACACTGTTTTAGATAAACAACATTGTTTTGAAAGACCAGGGCTTTGGAGGGTATTAGTTGATGTTTATCAGCATGTTGGCTGTGAGAGCTGACATTCCCAACGTCTGGTAGGAAAAAGCATATATGTGCCCTGCACCTGATCTTGGACAAATCCAGTCCCTTTTTTTCACAGTCTATCTCAGAGGAGTAACTGTTCTCTTAGAACACGTGTTACTTCCTTGACAACACCTACTGCAAGATGGATACAAAAAGTACAATAGAATTATTTGGTGACCAATAATTTTGATCAGGGTATCTATGTAGCACACACATCAGGATTACAGCCATAAGTGTGCAGAGCTAAAGGGAGGGTGAATTGACCTTCAGGTCTTGGTTCCAGTCAAGTTGAAGAAGTCTGAAATCTTTTGAGTTTGTTGTAAATTGATGCAGCATAAATAGGAACCATTATACCCCCCTTCCCCCTGCAATAGTGACATGATATTATGAAATTTGAAAAAGCTTTCTTTCTGGCTGTAGTCAGGAGTGGACCACACCCCTCTTTATTTTTGCTTTCCCAAAATGGGTGCTTAAGTGCATTCTTATTAGTTGGCAGGTCTCCAGCTTCCGATTGGCAGTGGAGTTGGATGAGGTTCATTTTACTTTCCTCCTTTCCCCTGAAGCCTATTTCCTTACTGCTGGTCTAACCTTTACAGTAGGAAGTTGGCAAAGCAGCATGCTTTTTGTTGTAACTTGTCCAGCCTTGTATTATTCAAAGCAGTGGTGACCTTGAGCCACAGCCACACTAGGCGATTTAAACCTAAGTCTGATTTGAACCTGGGCTAGTCCGTTGCAGAGGAGGGGTGCTGCCTTGGGCTCAACAGTCAGTGCAGATTATCCTGTAGTGTGGATGGGCTTAAACCTGGAGTCTGGAGACTCTGGCTGCTATACAGCTTTCCAAGATGAATAAATCCCATGAAATCGTGTTAAATGGCAACGTGCCTGTGCACACTATGCAATGACAAATAAATGTGTCGTGCAAGATTTGAACAGTCTTGTAGTCTGACCTGGCTTAAGAGTTAAGACTTCATGGTAAATCCGTTTGAAACACACACAGCCTTACTAGCATTGTGCAGAGAGCCCCAGTTGCATTTCAAACATTTGATCTCTCCTCCAAACACCACCTTCTCCTTAATTTAACGCATCAACTCAGCATGCTGGGGGAGAAGGTCAGTGGCGATAAACAGACCTCAGTCTTAAGTATTTGAAAACATAATGCTTTGTTTAGAACTGTTTCTATGGGTGGCTTTTTCTGCATAGGACAACCACGAGTGCCAGAACATTTAGACCATCACAAGAACATTCCGGATAATTTACAATACTCCAGTGACACGATGCAGTCTGACTTTCCCTGATGCATTCAAGCAAACTGACCCGGTGCTCCATGCAGGATAAGACAAAAAGGAGTTGTTTGCAAACACTGTTTGGCCTAGGTCTGCCTGCTCATTCTGCTCGGTCACCACCAGCGCCTGACATTTCCAACCGTAATGCTCCTAAGAACGAAAATGCATCAGATTTTGTTGACATTCAGGACATTCAGTGCTTCTGCTTCTGAGCAAACGTGGATTGCTCGTGCCGTTTCCCCCAGCGAGCCCTGTAGCTGAAAGCTGCAACTCTTGACAGGCGGATTCGTGCAACACTCTAAGCCAAGTTATTTTGGGTGAGGTGTAAAACATGCTGGATAAGCACAGCTAGTGGTGATGAGGTTACTAAGTTTACATTCATGTTCCTGTGAGTGTGTGTACACTCACATCATGCATGTTTGGCTCTTTGAATTGACACTTGGGGTGGACGTTGCTGACAGGGCATTCTGTGTTGAATGTAAAGAGGGCAGCACTGATTGAAGCGACTCGGACTGTGTGGCCACATGAGGGAGCTACCGTCTGTTACCACCGGGGACTGGAATCAGCTTTTTGACTCATCTCATCTACAAAATATAGACATTTTGAATAGAAATATGTTGTTACCCTATTGTAATAATGCTTGTACTCCATGTTTATGATAAGGGCTATATAGATCAACAAGACTAAACTCGACCCTTACTATTTTCAGTGCCGTTTATTTGGATCAGGCTTTGTGTTAATATAAAATTGCTCGCTCTATTTAATAGTGGATCAATTTTGTAAATTGTGATGAAGTGCATCAGAGTTTAAATGATCAGAAAGTATTTTGAAGCGTTGCTTTCCAAGTATGAGAGCAGACAAAGACCAAAGGCTGTATATAACTTTATATTATATATATATATATTTTACTTTTATTTATGCAGGGGAAGTCTCGCTGAGAGCAATGCTCTCTTTTTCAGGAGTGCCCTGTTCACATTGACACGCACACATTCATACCTGGAAGCTGACCAGTACAACCACAGTCTGATCTGCTGGCTAGGCTACTGACTGATCAGTTCCACTGGAGCATGGGCACCTCAGTGGTGGTAATGAGGGAGGGGCAAGCGCTGCTTGTTCACTTTCCCCACCCAGATTTATCCTCCCGGTCCCGGGGATTGAACGGACGACCTTCCGGTTATATGCTCGCTTCTCTTAGCTCTAGGCCACCACTGCCATAACAGCCATTCACATGTTATTGCTTCAAAAATATTCATTTTACGAGCATTTGGTGGTTGGCGCGTGTTCATTTCAGACCCTGATTACCTCTTCAGTCTAGCATTAGTGGAGGCCTTATGCATTCTCAGAATCATTTATCTTAATAATAATTAATAGAGAGAATAGGCACGCTCTGATGCTCAACTCAAATATTAAACTTCATCATCACGCTCCCACTCAAAAACAAACAATAGAAAAATGCCTGCATTCATGTAGTAGGTAGTAGCCTACTGTATTTATGAAAGTGTTTGATTTGCCCAGCAGTTAAACACTGAGCAAGGCCAAGGGCTGCTGTTGCTGCTGTACAAATGAAAGACAGTCATAAATACATATTAGAGGACATTCACACCAAAAGCGTTTTTGGAGCTGCCAGCACCTTTCTGCAATTAATTCTCTATGTAAGGACGTGCTAAACGTGCTCCTCTTTCAAGGAACGCACCTGCCGTTTAAACGCTGGTGGCGTCTCGTCTTTTTGGCGGAGCGCTCTGGCCGTTTTAAAGCTGAAAAAGTTGAACATTTGGAGGAAAAGCGCGCTTCCCGTCTTTTCACTCCTACCTTTTGCAAAACTCAACTTTGTGAAACTACTACTAGTTTAATGCAACAGCCAATCAAAACGCTGATGAGTAGTCTATCAGCCTTAATGAACAAAAGTAGCCAGTTATTATCCAGTTAGAAAACGATGAAACATTACCAATCTAGCTAGCTTGTTTTAGTGAAACAAACTACCGTGTTGCATGAGACGTACTTGATTGTTTTTGAATTGCTTTGCGTAAATGTCAAGTTGGATGACAATTATGTTTATGTATGCAATCAGTTTCATGGTGTTAAGCCAGCCTAACCTAACAATGCAAAAAGTCCCCACAAAACCTTTGGCAATCCAAAGCATACCTTCAAATCTAGTTGAACTGCTGTGCACGTTCTGAGTTTTTTCATTTGGAAGGATCTGCATGTTTGAGCACAAGGCAGGAGCCCAGTTTTTCTTTCTGGTAAAAAGGGACAGAGGTATTATTGAGGCCTCGGCAACGCCAAGTGTGCGAGCGAGCGGCCTCTTGGCAGTCTTCATGTAGCATCTGGAACCAAAGAGAGAACACAGAGCACCGAGCTGTGCTGAACACTTTCAAAGCCTAAGTGAATAACAGGGTTTTCTCTTAACTGTTTGACAGAGAGCTCTGTTCAAAGATGCACTTCGCTAAGTCAATGTGCTGTTCTGCAGCTCCTCATGGGTTCTGGAAGTACAGTTTCGTCTCGTCTCTGCACGTGGAGGGAACTTAGTGTCAATTTCAGATGTGTTTTTTTGGCTGCATGGTGACAAGGTTGTGGCATTGATGCGAGTACTCTGTGTGTCTGTGTGTGTGTAGATGTGTGTGATATGCGTGTCCAACTTGCACCCGATTAGCCTCCTGCACCCATGGCCAGATGGTCTTTACACACTTCTGCAGCTGACTTGTTTGGTCCGGTGCACACACACACACACACACACACACACACACACACACACACTTTTGGCTCCCTCACACTGTGCTTTATGATATACAGTAGGCTCAGCTACATAAGGCTAATGGATGAGAGATGAAGCCAGCACGGTCCAGCTGACACCCACTGAAAGGAGATAGGCCCGTTTCTTCTTCATGACCTCTAGTCCCCAGTGGGCTAATGGCTTAATCCCACCCACTTAGCTGGGACAGTGTTTTACTTGTCATTTCATAACCAGCCTGGGCATCCGTATGCTAAGTAGACGCAATCTGTTGATTGCCACTAGAGACGTCCTCAGCAGGCCGACCAAATGCCATCTGCCAAGCTAACCTTTCCCCTGTCTGTCTGACACACACACACACACACACACACACACAATCTCGCCTGACAGTCAGTGATCAGCTCTAACTTTGGGGCACAGAGCTGGTAATTTTTTAGCGGGGAAGGGATTACTCTGGGTGTCATAGTGAAGTCTGCATAAAATAGCCCTGAGCTCAGGTTTGGGTGTATGGTTGATTTAATGTATAGTGGAAGAAAAGTATCTATAATGCTGACTGGCAATCGGACGACAATTGTCTACTGTTGTTTGTTTAAGATAGCTCTGCATTACATAGACTTGAGTGTGTTAGCAGTAGCACAATTGTGAAACGCCTATATACTGGGATTTTCGTGATCTTCTGAAAGGTCAAAATGCAGCCTAGAGCGATGCATGTGTACAGTCCATAATGCATGTACAATACATAATGTATGTACAATACATAACGAGCACATCTATTATGGCTGGAATTCTGCTTCCAGCTGCTGTCGCTTGCATTTCCTCATAGTTGTCGTAGTCGTCCTCGTGGCATTTTGTTTTATCGATCAGGCAGCTGGCCAAGAACATTGATTTAGAAAAGACCAGGCACGTCTCTTGCGCTTGAAATCAGCATTTTTGCCTTTTTTATTTGACAGGTGAAAGTAGATTTAGACTGGAAAGAAAAGGGGGGGGGGGGGGGGGGTGACATGCAGCAAAGGTCCCGGGCCGGATTTGAACCCAGTTGTCGGACGTCAATTTGACACTGCTAAGTGGAGATGTGCACAGTTTGACCTCCTCATAGGAGAGAGAATGTGGAGGACAGTCGGGATACAGCAGCACATCAATTTCATCACAGCTAGTCAGCACTTGGAGTAGGAGGACACACAAACAAACCATGAGATCAAATATTATATCCTATTGTCATATCCTACATTTTAAGACTAGGACTTTGGACAATACAGTGACTGCAAGAAAGGGCCGACAAAAACAAGAACATTCTTTTAGAAGTCATGTTAGTGGGCATCCCAGTGGCTCACCTGCTGAGCGAGTACTAAGGGCTAAGGCTAATCCTTCCTTCCCGCAGCGGGCCCGGGTTCGAATCCGGCCTGTGGCCCCTCACTGCATGTCCCCCCCTCTCCCTCTCCCATACCTTCCTGTCCCAAAATGCCCCCAAAATAATAGTGGAAAAAAGAAGTCATCCTTAAGGCCGTTTCACACCGGTGCGGATTTTCGCGCGAATATTCGGCACGGAGATTTGCAACAAAATGCTTTAATGAGTTGCAATTGAACCTTGCACACCGAGGCGGAACATTCGTGCGGGGGTTTATTTTTCCGCACGGACTTTGACTTCCGCGGATTTTCGGATGCGGCAAGATACGTTTGACCAATGAAATCCTTTATTTACAACTGACGTCACATTGTAGTATGGAGCTGCGCTGCTGTTTGGCATGGTGATGATTAAATTTGTGTTCATAGCCTACTGTAACGTTACAGGCTATCTATAGCCTTCCTAGCGTGAACGTCCCCCCCAGTTTCCTCGTTTGTTTACAAACACTGATCCCTCGTATATCGTGATTTTTTTAAAAGCAAAAGACGGTAAACAAATAAATTACATGAAAATGCTCACCTCAAACACACTGCCAGTCGTTGTTCAGGGTCGATAGGTTTGCGGTAGTTTGTGTGTTTCCTCATTATGTGAGGGGCTATCATCCCCAACAGAGCCTCAAATTGCTCAACTCCCATTCTGAAATACTGCCTGAAGCGACCGTGATACAGGCGCAGCTCCTGGACCAGCTGATGAAACTCGCCATGTTCTGTGCGCCTCTCTCAAATTGGGTGAACCCAGAACCTTCTTTTCCTCTTTCTCGTTTGTTTTCTCAGCAATATGAGGAGCAGGTCATCATCACTGCTACTACTACTGCTTGACTCCATTGTGGTCTCTGCTCACTGTTTTTCCGCAGACGGAAAATGAACGTGGGAATGCGAATAATTCGCACCCGCACCTGTGTGTATAGTTTGCAATGCGGAAAATCCGCACGAAATATCGCAACGCATTCCGCACCGCACCAGTGAGAAACGGCCTTTAGTCAGCTCTCTTACGTGATTGATGACTTCCTGAGGCTGAAGTGTTCTGTAACCACCTCCACCCATCTAGTCCTCAAACACTACAGTTTGACCCTGGTCTGTCCATCACAACTGTCTTCCTTATCCTTCTGCCCGGCTGTTATGGCTGCCAGCAAAGTGTTGTCTGTCTCGCCCGCTCTCTCTTTCTGAAATATCGCGCTTGCTGTCTCGGCCTAACATGGTTCTTCTTATCCCTTCCTCCTCTCCACAGCGATGTTACGAGCACAAACAGTACAGAAACGGACTCAAGTTCTGCAAACAGATCCTGAACAACCCCAAGTTCGCGGAGCATGGAGGTAAGGAGCAGAGGCGAGGATGCTTGCAATATGGATGAATTGGAGGAAAAGGTGTCTGTATCGCTGCTTCTGTGCTGTACCCTCTTCTTCCTCTGTCCCTTCCTCCCTCAGAGACCCTGGCGATGAAGGGGTTAACCCTGAACTGTCTGGGGAAGAAGGAGGAGGCCTACGACCTGGTGAGGAGGGGCCTGCGCAACGACCTCAAGAGCCACGTCTGTATCCTTACACACGCATCGTCCGACGCAGAGAAACTCTGTTTGTGTGTGTGTGTGTGTGTGTGTGTGTGTGTGTGTGTGTAGGAGACATGCATTGGGTTAAGCTCACTTCATGTCAGTGTTTCCTGAGTCGGGTATATCCTGTAGGACGCACTTTCCGGACTTTTGTGGGGCTTTTCATTTCAGCCAACGCCAGCTAGTGTTGTGGAATTACTTTAGACACGTCTAAGAGTCTACATGTCAAAGTTCATAAGAATACAGGGCTATTTAAATGTCCAAATTCTCTAGGGAAGTGATCTTATGAGAGAAAGCCAGTGGGGGTGAGCTTGGGTCGACGTTCGAGAATCGATTGCTAATGCCTTAACTGCATTGTTGACATTAGCATGACTCCTGGTGACCGATTCAGGGTTATACTCGGGCAATGCTAAATAAATAGATATTGTGCTTCTCTCAACCCTGGTAACGACAAATCTAACAATGAATGATTATATATGTCGCTAGAAAGATAAGAAGTTACACTTGACATTTACGCCATTAAACTCGTTGGAAACGTTGCGTGATCATTTGTAGCTCTAGTTGAATCACAATTAACAGAATGTTAACAGAATGTTAGCACAACATTAGCTACAAACATTAGCACAATGTTAGCTACTCACTTTCAGCCTGTGTGTTTGTATGGGATCCAGAGGCCCTGTGGCATCAACACACACCCAAACAAACACGCACTCTTAGCACTTTGACACTGTGTAGAAGAGGATTGCCTCTGTGGAATACAGCCAGCATGCTCTCTCTCTGCTGCCCCCCCCCCCCCCCCCCCCCCTGCTTTCTCACAAATACACAGGCAACAGTGAGATCCGAGCAGACGTTTTCCTGCCGATAAGTGTTATCTCAGCTCAGGCCCTACCTAAAGTCAACACATCTCTGTGCAGACACCACATGGCTAGCTTTTGTTTTTAGCTTCACTACTAGCCATTCCTGTATCTTGAGTGTGTTTTGAAAGCCTTTGTGTCTTATGTAGCATGTCATATCTGCTGATATGTGAGGACACCATTCTGGTGGAATACGATCCCAGGTCATTACTGATCGGATCGAAGCGCATTGGCCATATCGATACCTAGTTCATTTTAAAATTGAACAAAATGCTCAATTTCAAATTTATAGTTAAATGCCGTATGTGCGCAAGTACTTATTTCTTATTTATTTTTTTACAACGGGGACGAACAAGCCCGTCTTTATTGTCACAAATCACCACACAGCATGAACACGCGTGTCTGCAGTGGCACACACATGCATGCTGAGTGGTTCCCGTGAAATTTAGTCTCTGCATTTATCCCATCCAGGCATGTCCTTCCTCCGGGGGGCAGTGGGCAGCTTTCAGTGAACATCTTCAAACCATCTTCAGTCGTAGTCGTCGCTGGTCAGGTGATGATCTTCTTGCATGTGTTTAGTGGGGGTCCATACCGATGTTGTATGGAGGATTGTAAGTTAGTACCTGGTGAGCTCCGGGGATGTGTGTGTAAGTAAGGAGGACAAACTACAAACTAGGCTGGTGCTCTAAGCTTCAGGTACAGGGCAACTATTCCTGTACCGTGAGAACTGGACTGAATGCACACACTCCTCCCACAACTCTCTCTCTCTCTCTCTCTCTGTGTCTCTATCTCACTCTCTCTCTCTCTCTCTCTCCTCTCTCTCTCTCTCTCTCTGTGTCTCTATCTCTCTCTCCTCTCTCTCTCTCTCTCTCTCTCGCTCGTACTTACAATCTATCGTCAGGCTCCAAATCTCTCACCGTTCCCTCCGCTCCTCCACCAGTGCAGGACGCCTCGCCCCTCCTCCGCTACGGGGGCTCAAGAGTCGCTCATCCCGTTCGCGATTCTTCTCATCCCTGGCACCTCAATGGTGGAACGAGCATTCTTTCGGAAAAGACTAAAGACACACCTTTTCAGGCTCCATCTGGGCCCTTCTTGAAACTAACTTCTTTCTCTCGCTCTCTAAAAAAAAACTAAACTACACTACACTTTACCACTATTCCTTCAGATGTTGTAGTTGTCATAGACTGTGTTGCATAGTTGATTGCTCTATTGCTGACAAAAATGTCTGCCAAATGAGGTAATGTAATGGTGTACAGTTGTCTGTTTTGGAGTGGTTATGAATACCACAATAAAACAACATGGTGTGAAAAGTATTTTTTTTAATTCAACGTAATTTGGGATTGGCAGCAGAATCACTAGTAAATCAGGTGATCAAGTTATAAGAGATTTTTTTCTTAAGGAATCAACTTATCAATTCTTTGCAGGCAGGTGTCCCAGTCACAACACTGTCTCTGTGCACTTCTGTACAGCGTTTAATTTGAGTTTGAGAACATCAGATTCTATGGTGTGTGTGTGTTCCTTAACTCCCCGGCCATCCCAGGCTGGCACGTATACGGCCTGCTGCAGCGCTCGGATAAGAAGTACGACGAGGCCATCAAGTGTTACCGCAACGCGCTGAAGTGGGACAAGGACAACCTGCAGATCCTCCGGGACCTTTCCCTGTTGCAGATCCAGATGAGAGACCTGGAGGGCTACAGGGTGAGTGCAGATCCTCCGGGTCTCGCCTGGGTCCTCGGAGTCCCGTCCACACCACAAAACATTGAAGATGTGGAGGTGCAGCCCAGCACCCTGGTGTTGGGGTGGGGGGTGGGGCGCTGTGGATGCTTCAGAACTTTAGTTTTTTAACGAGCAAGAACCAAACAAAGCTGAACTACTTGCAGGGCAAAGAACAATCCAGAAAGGAAGGACCCTCCCTAGTCCAAGGTGCGGTATGTGGCACAGATTTGGAGAGAACGCAGCGTATTGGCAAGCAGATCTCAGGTTCCAGTTACAGCCTCCACAATGTAGAACATCTCCCATGGGACACAGCCTGGAATTTAGATGCTGATTTAGTGAGAAGTACGAGATGGCATGATGGAAGTCTGGCTGGGAGGATTAGAAGGGTGGACGAGGGAGAGGAAATGGCGAGAGAGTATGAGATGTGTGGACTTTTCTCTCTCTCTCTCTCTCTTATTTCTAACTCTGTACCAGACAGTAGGAACAGCTTAGCATCCATACCATGAGTCAGCAAATCCACGCCTTCAATCTGCCCACTTGATCTTTTTCACTCCCCATCAGGCGTACGTGACAGTTTCACCTCCTGGGCCTCATATGGCAGAATGAATAAAGGGACATTATGCTTAAGATTAATCGCACTTCACCCTATACATTCTGATGCTAAGCTTCTTCACCCTATACATTCTGATGCTGAGCTTGTGGCTGAACTGACCTGCCGTGACTCTTTTTCCCCCCCCTAAAGGAGACGCGGTACCAGCTGCTGCAGCTGCGCCCGGCCCAGCGAGCCTCCTGGATCGGCTACGCCATCGCCTACCACCTCCTGGAGGACTACGAAATGGCCGCCAAGATAATCGAGGAGTTCAGGAAAACACAACAGGTTTGGACGTGACACTTGACAACAGCTTAGCATTGTGAAATATAAAGTGTTTTGTGCATGGCAGATGCCGTTCAGTACAATGCACTGTTGGATGGCATTACTCACAATTTCCTACTGAGCTTTCTGTCACGGTGTGGGTGTGTAGCCGTTTAGCCCTCTGCAGGCTCATAAACACGGGCTCTGTGTGTTGGTCACAACTACAATGGCGCTCTCTCTCTCTCCGTTTCTGTCTCTCTCTCTCTCTGTCTCCCCGTCTCTCTCCCCCTCTCTCTGGCTCGCTTCTGATAAGACCAGCCTGCTTCCTGTCTTTGTGCCATCCATGCAATACAACCTGCGATCAGGCAAACGCACACAAAGAATGCGGTGCAGCTTTTTCTGTACAGCGTAGTAGATAGAAGTCGGCGTCCGCCTAATGGCTTGGTTCCTTTCTCACCGTCGCTTGTACAAAATGTTAATAATGACACTAACGCTTGTCCTTCCTTTGTGCCGGCGTACCTGTGTTTTCCCTGGGGTGTGCCTGTGTCTAGACGTCTCCAGACAAAGTGGACTACGAGTACAGCGAGCTGCTGCTCTATCAGAACCAGGTGCTGAGGGAAGCGGGCCTGTACAAGGAAGCCCTGGAGCATCTCTCCAACTATGAGAAGCAGATCTGTGACAAGCTGGCTGTGGAGGAGACGCGAGGTGGGTCACTGCCATGAGAAATCCCTCTCCCAGGCCGAGTATCACAGACAGGATGCACCAGAAGAAAGCCATGTTTGTAGTTGTCGTCGTACTCTTAATTAATACTGCCGGCACGTGCTCGGATCTGTGCCACATTTTTCAGATTCAAGTCTTATTTTGTTTCTACCGACATGCAAACACACCATTTAAAATCCCACAACACAGGCTTTTAGTTTTAACCCATTGAAATAGCAGCATTTTGTTGTATTTTCTCTTAAAATAAACGTATTTTGTTGTATTTTGTCTTAAAATAAATGTCATGTCTTTGTAGGAGAGTTGCTGTTGAAGCTCGAGCGCCTGGAGGAGGCCAACGAGGTCTACCATCGTCTGCAGGAGAGGAACCCAGAGAACTGGTCTTATTACCGTGGCCTGGAGAACGCCTTAAAACCTGGTACAGCACTATATCTCCAGTCACCACGGATTCATCCTTGGTGTATTTTTATTGGAAATAGCAGCGTCTGTCATCTTTGTCCGCCAAAATTATACATTCCACAGCCGTCCACAGCCCACTGATTATTATTCATGTCCTTTTTTTCAGGCAGCACAGAGGAGAGACAGAAGATCTATGAGGAAGCCTGGGAGAAGTATCCCAAAGGACTGGTTCCTCGCCGGCTACCACTCAACTTCCTCGCTGGTGCGGCCAATAATTCATCGGCTTTCCCCTGAAATGGGAACTGCAGTTAACCTTTCAATCCATGTCATCAGTTGAGAGGAGTGCACACAGCATGAATAGCCTTTTTTTCTGCTGGTTAATAGTGGCAGCTACTGCAGCAACATATTGAAACAAATTGAAACAAAGTGTGCAACATTTGATTTATTTGATTTGATTGATTTATTTTGATTTATTTAACATGTGACTGACACGCTTTTTATCAGCGCAAAATGGGATTGAGAGGGTGCAAAACACGGGCAATGCAATTGCAGGGCGCATGTGGTCCATTATCACACTGAAATCAAAACATATTTTAAACGTATACATTCAGGCGGTGTCTCGTCATAGACGCGTGGTCAATGGGTCAGCATGGGGGAAATCCTCCCGTTCTCCCCATTCAGCATAATTAGCATTTAGCTGCCAGCCCAGGCAGACAGGATTGGGGATTCAACCGCCACAGTAAACGCACCTCTGAACAGACGTCTATGTACCTGCTCTTGAATTCCCAATCCTGTAGTGTAGAGCCGCAGCACCTTCTGCTGGTGAGTCAGCCCATTTAGTTATATGGGGGGGGGGGGGGTTTCCCCCCACCGTCCTACCATTCGTCCTACTGACGGAACGATACCGGAAGTAATGATTTGTGGGCATTCCCACACAGACCGACTGTATCAATGGAACGCTGCACTTGTCAAGCGATGATAAATAACCAATCACAGCCACACACATCTTACAACCAATCACAGCCACACAGATCTTACAACCAATCACAGCCATGCATATCTTACAACCAATCACAGCCACACAGATCTTACTTGCATACTTGTGTGAACATAGAAGGGAAGTGAATCATTCCTGTGCAGAGCTATTGTGTGACCTATCCAACGGACAACATTTTGACCTATAGGAAAAACAATGCATGTATTTTATTTTATAATGCAGATCAAAAAACAAAGTAATTGCAAGAGTTTTGTGGTGATGGGGATCTATTACCAAATGCTATATTTTTGCAATGACACCAGACACACACAAAAAAGGCTAGTGGAGTTTATCCATCTGAAAGCTGTCGGGGTGCCAGTTTTCATGTTTTCCAGACATTTGAAAGTGCAGCATCTGTATAGGTTGCTGACTTGGCAGATAACCGTGCTGAAGGAGTATTGCTGCAGGTTGCTGTTTTTGAACTCCGTTCTCTTTCTCTCCAGGTGAGAAGTTCCGGGAGTGTCTGGACCGATATCTGAGGATGAACTTCAGCAAAGGCTGTCCGCCCGTCTTCACCACTCTCAAATCACTGTACCATGACAAGGAAAAGGTGACAACACTGCTTCACACTGCAACACAGCGTAGATATCAAAGTGCAGGATTCAGCCACACTGAACACACTTCAATCTTAACAAAGCCAAGAATTGGATTAGGATTGTTCTGAAACATTCTGGGGTCTTAATTCACATGTTTGTCCTTCATGCAGCAGCGGAGATAACCTGTTTTCTCCCCTTTCTCTCTGCAGGTGGCAATAATAGAAGAGCTAGTGGTTGGCTTTGAAACCTCATTAAACAGCTGCAGAATGTTCAACCAGAACGGTGAGTAGAAGATCCAGGTTTCAAGATCAGGGGAGTAAATAAGAGTCAAGTTTTGAATCATTGTATGCAGATGATATTTATTTATGAGTTTGATGTATTTTCCCAAACAAAAAGACCAACAATGCACTTTGAACTGTGAATTTTGACATGCAGCATAATACATACCTTTTAATTTCATCAGCCAAAGTATCTCATATTTAACCAGAACGTGGATTAGCTGTTGCAACCTTCTTCTTTTTTTAAACTCCTATGCAACTTTGATTTATAATTTGATTGGCTGTTGCAGATGACGGAAAGGAGGAGCCGCCGACCACGTTGCTGTGGGTGCAGTACTTCCTGGCGCAGCACTACGACATGATTGGCCAACAGACGCTGGCCCTGGAATACATCAACACAGCCATTGAGAGTACGCCCACACTCATTGAACTCTTCCTTATCAAGGCCAAGATTTACAAGGTAATACACACATCCATCTGTACCAGCATTTACTGTCACAGTGGCTCCCAAACTGGGGTACGCATACCTCTAGGGGTATGTGGAGGTACTACAGGGGGTGCTTGAGAGAGAGGGGAAATGGGAAAATTTAAGAATAAATCATGAAAGTAAATTAAACATTAAAATAAATCCGCTCAGGAGGCACTAATTGCAACTCTTATCTCCTTTCCTTATTTTGTAATATATTCTATTCTTCAAAGCGTGGGTTATCATTCATTCCTTGCACCATATTATGTTATTGTTTTCTATGCAAAATGCTGTAGTCTGTTAAAGGGGATACTTGAACTCCGATATCGGGCAAAGGTGGTACTGAAGCCAAAAAAAAGTTTTTGAGACCCACTGATGTAGGAGAACTTGGTGGTGTTCTTGCTGGCTGTGTTGTGTTGTGTAGTGACTGTGTGGTATTGACCCCCACCCCGCAGCATGCTGGGAACATCAAAGAAGCAGCTCAGTGGATGGACGAGGCCCAGGCTTTGGACACTGCTGACAGATTCATCAACTCCAAGTGTGCCAAGTACATGCTGAAGGCTGGCATGATCAAAGAGGCTGAGGAGATGTGCTCCAAGTTCACACGGGTGAGAAGATTTTGTTTGCATCAGTAAACTCCCAATCCCGAAATAAGCTGCCAAAAGAGCTCCCCGTTTATGTCCATCTAGTGCAGGGGTTTTTAAGTGGCACATTGTGAATTAAAAATAATAAAAATCAATCTGGCCGGGTAGAACATGGTAGCATCCCTTTGTTACAACTATCAAGATGCATAAAACAAGGCTCTGCACCTCTACAGTGACGTCATGTCACACACGCTAAAGCTCTCCTGTTTCTGTCTTCATTGAAACAAAAGCTGTCTTGCAAAAGCTCACAGCCAGAGAACTACGCAAGATAAATACGCCAACTACGTTATTGCATTCTGAATATCTGTCTGGTTGGCTTTCAATCCGCGCCACACTCGGACAAGTCAAGAGCGATGTCGGTCACTCTGACTGTTGGGGCAGGCAAGTGTCTGAGGAAGGAAAACTCTTTAAACAGGGGCTTCATGGTGTGCGGATGCAGGGTGTCTGGGGAGTGGAGCGGTAGATTTCCTGCCTAGCAACACGAGGGTCGCAGTTTCGAGCCCCCGTATTGCTTCTGGCTTTGTTGGGCCACCATACAGGCACAATTGACCGATCTTAAGTGATTTTGTGTTTTTAATCATTATTTCATTGTGCCCAAGTTGAGTGTTTTCATATCAGCGTGTGTGCACATAATATTACACTCTGCTTACTCTCAATCACCTGTCACACACAGGAAGTAATGGAAGTCTGTCTCCTCCAGAAAATCCCTCAACATGTTGCCTTAACTAACTATTGTGACATGCATGTCTTTGTATTGAGGCATCTTAGTCAGGACAGCAGTTAATTTCAACCTAGACGTGACACCGTAAGGTTTGTACTGTATTTTAAAAATGATGTATAAACAGCCCTGGAGAAAATATTAACTTGGTACAGACAATATGGCCTGTAACACTAAATGCCACCAATATTCTTCTTTAAAATGTGCATATCTCCCCCTAGTGTACATTTGCAGTAGCGGACATAACTGGACAACTGAGCATGTCAGTGTGTTTTGCTTTACTGATGCATGTGTGTCTGTTTTGTCTTCCCCCAGGAGGGGGCGTCTGCAGTGGAAAACCTGAATGAGATGCAATGCATGTGGTTCCAGACGGAGTGCGCCCTCGCCTACAAGGGCATGAACAAGTTTGGGGACGCGCTCAAGAAGTGTCATGAGATCGAAAGGGTGAGCCGGGCCCACCTGAGCAGGACCACTTCTTTTATTTATTATTACTTGGCTCTGATTGACTAGCGAACACATACTTTCACATTTTGTCATATTACTCTGCAACAAGCCGTCATTTTGTTGGTTTCTAATCATATTGACTTTCAACACTTTGTGGCATAATGACATTACTTCTTGTTTACTGCAGACAAACACTCAGCTAATGTTGGTTAGAGACATGGGAGGTTTTTCTAATAATTTATTCAGACAGCTTGAAACTTTTGACTACTGCTTAGCGGCTGAGTGTCATTCTTAGCGGATCTGTTTTATGTTGCGATGGTTGCAGTTCTGCCACAGTGCAGTCCATGTTTCTGTGGTTGGAGTTAGGGCTGCTCGATTATGGCAAAAATTATAATCACAATTATTTTTGATTGATATTGGGATCACGATTATTTAACAGGATTACTCATTGACTTTGGGAACATCATGCATTTATTAAACAAAAAAAAACACCACTGCATTTTTTAACTTTAACTAAGAAATCAATGCAAATAAAGAAATAAAAGTAAAAGAGAGAGAGATGCTGAACATAATAATTTTCGTTATACATTTTGCAGCTCTTTGAGAATTTTCTGTAACTGTGGTCTAGCAGATATGAAATTGGATTTCTTTACTCTCCACTTTACGCCTGTTGATATGTTGTGTCTAGAGATAGCACAAATTCTGTTTCTCACACTGAATTCCTTCCCCACCTTGCTCCCGTCAGCATTTTGTGGAGATCACAGACGACCAGTTTGATTTCCACACCTACTGCATGCGAAAGATGACGCTCCGCTCCTACGTGGACCTACTGAAGCTGGAGGATGTGCTCCGGATGCATCCCTTCTACTACAAGGCCGCCCGCTCCGCCATCCAGATCTACCTGAGCCTCCATGATAACCCGCTGACGGACGACAGCAAGGAGCTGCAGGCCGACACCGGTGAGGGGCGGGCAGGGAGCATGTGTGTTTCAGGGACTTTGATGTCCGGGATATGGGAGTAGGAGAAAGGAAAAAGAAAGGGGAAGATGAGATCATCACACCTTATGTGCAGTCTGAATATGCAACATTTCACCTGCAGGAGACTCATTGTGCTCCCATTTACACTGCTTAATTAGCCTGATATCCAACTGAATTGTCAATTTGTTACAATTAATTTCCTTCTTCAGTCTGACATCGCCTCCACTCTTAACTGATTTTGAGATAAATCCCCAAGGGGAATTCCATTTTCTTAAATCAATCACTAGTGACCAACAACGTATCGCCTGAATCTAATCCAGTAGGGAGAATGAAGAAAATAAACATTTCCCCTTTGAATAAATGTCTTCAAAGCAGAGTGCTTTTGTTTGGATTTCAAAGTGGTACTTTGGATCGATTTAAAACAGCCTTGATAGCAGCGTCTATCTCGTCTATATTGCGGCGCCATTGTTGTTAGGTCCGGCGCAATTGTCTACAGCAATAGTCACACCTATTGCACTGTTTATTGGCGCTGATTGGCTAGTCGTCAGTCCCTCTCGGCGCTCATTGGACGAGTCGTTTTTTTCAGCTGAAGAAATCACTGTTGCATGTCACAATGTATTCCAAGGTCTGGTCCCAGGCAACTGCTTAATTAGTCTATCCCCAATTCTTCTTCCTTTTTCATGTAATTTCAGAGCATTATAACCGCTCTCCACTGACAAAGGAAAAACTCTTTCTCTCTCCCTCAGCTAACCTCTCGGACAAGGAGCTGAAGAAGCTGAGGAACAAGCAGCGGAGAGCGCAGAAGAAAGCCCAGCTAGAGGAGGAGAAGAAGAACGCAGAGAAAGAGAAGCAACTTAAGAACCAGAAGAAGAAGAAGGAGGACGACGACGAGGAGATCGGGGGCCCCAAGGAGGAGCTCATTCCGGACAAACTGGCCAAGGTCAGTGTGAGAGTGAAGTGAGTGATACAGTGAGTTGAATGGGCTTAAGTGATATCCACCATTTTTATTCTTTGTGTTTGTCTCTCTCCCTGTTTACAGGTAGAAAACCCACTGGAAGAAGCTGTCAAGTTCCTGATGCCTCTCAAACACCTGATCAAAGACAACATAGACACACACCTGCTGGCTTTTGAGATCTACTTCAGGAAAGGTGGGCCAAGCAAACAGCCAGGTGGTGCTTGACCCCTGCTTCTTCCCGAGGAAGCTAAACAGACATTTGGTTGACCTCATAATGTAAGAGCACAGTGTTTGGTCTTTGTCACCCATACCTCTCCCCTGTTTGTGTCGGCCTTTCTTCAGAGAAATACCTGTTGATGCTCCAGTCAGTGAAGAGAGCAGTGGCCATAGACCCAGACGACCCATGGCTACACCAGTGTCTAGTGCGCTTCTTTAAAGGAGGTAAGCAGTGGGTGGACTCGAATGTGGAATGTGTCTATTAACCCATTGATACCTGATGCAGCATTTGCGTGTATATCCCTCATTTGTGTGTGTATCCCTTTAAGACCCCGAACCGCGCCACGTGGTTCGCGCTCTTAAAGGGATACACACACAAATGCTGCATCAGGTATCAATGGGTTAAAGATGTCCAACTGAGTTTTGGCCGCTAGTAGTGCTAATTAGCAAAGAGGAGAGAGAGTGACTTCTTTTTACAGTGCTGTACTGAGCTGGAAATTCTAGTAAATGATGTGCCGTTGGGTTAAGGAAGCTACCTGAAATTCCTGCAACATAGGCTGCAGAGATGCAAACTAGTCACCTTTAGATCCCAAAATAGGAGGATTTCTGAGTGGTTTTATGTCTGCGCTGGTATCTCACCTTTTTCGCTCTCCATGACTTTGCATCCCCAAGGCTGTCAATCAAATAAAGGCCCACTGGAGCTTCCTTTCCAAGGTGCTCCATCTGAGAAATAGAAACATATCTTGTAAACATAAAGAATTTAGCTTGCCGAAGGTAACACATTTATTCTACATAGTCATTGGGGTCTAACAAGATACTCTTGACTGAATGTCAACAAATCTGCCTTGTTTACATGGAAAACTGTTTCAGATTCAAGATTCAATCAATTTATTGCCATGTCAACATAGTTGATAGGAATTTGTCTTGGTTCACTCTCAGACAAAAAGACAAAGACAGTGCAGCAGCACACCTTATGCCAACAATAACCATTTAACGCAAGAAAAAAACAACATCTTGTTGTTGTTCATCTTAAAGCTTTTGCATGCGTCTTTTGCTGGACATCAACTTAACTCTTTTCATCCATTTTGTCTCCGTCTTACATTTCCTTTGATCACTTCTCCCCTCTCTCTCGTTGCTCCTCCTCTGCTCTCACCCCTATCGGTTCCCGCTTTTCCTCTGTCTCCATCTCTCCTTTCCTCTGTCCATCTCCATCTCTCCTTTCCTCTGTCTCCATCTCTCCTTTGCCCTTCCTTCCCTCCATCCAGTTTCGGAGAGCAAAGAGCTGCCCGAGGCGGTCCGGACGGTGCTGAAGCAGGAGATCACCCGGCTATTTGGAGACAGCAATGCTAAGAGCTTCAATCAGGCCTACCTCACCAAGCACTCCAACTCCATACCACACCGGCTGGCTGGTAGGCCTCTCTCTCTTTCTTTCTTTCTTTCTCTCTCTCACACTCACTCACATAAATACACGTGCACACCTGCAGACATGCATCTGTGCACACTCAAACTCAGTCACTCTCCTCCCCCTCCTGCAGCTGCTAAGATGATGTCGTACCTGGACTCATCGACAGAAACAAAAGCAGTGGAGCTGGCCACTGCACTAGAGGAGCCACTCAACAATAGAACCATACAGGTATGCTTACAACTATCAGTAAAAGCGATTCGATAGGTTTGTTGTGGTAGTAACAGTATATTGAGCCCACAGTAGGAAACACTTCATCATTGAATTACTCTGCTGATTGCTGTAAATTGCATTAGGAACACAGAAAATAGCCCACAAATAAGACATCACTTAATTTGTTTGCATTTATTGGGTACTTCCCCTTTTCTTCTGCCACTTCCTATTTCTTTATCCATTTTTCACTTCCCACGGTCAGATCTGCACAGATGTCCTGGAGTGTCTTCGGAGCGGCGTGCTGGGCGACTGCAAGGAGCGGGCGGAGTTGTACCGTGCAGAGTGTCACAAGCTTTACCCCTACACATTAGCTTTCATGCCCCCTGGATACGAGGAAAACACCAAGATCGCCAACGGAGACGTTTCCACAGAGACGGAGGAGCTGGCCAATGAGATGTGAGCACAGGCGGAGCAATAGCGGATGAGAAATGGAATCGGGCCTAGCACGGAGCTTTGTGGTACGCCTGGCAGCCATTTTTGCAGAACCAGACACAAGAAGCGAAAGAGGTGTTCGTTCTTTGGCTCAGCTCATTATGGTCTGACCTGGCATGGCTTGGCTCTCTCCCACAAGGTGAAAATCAGGACTCTGTGTGTGTGCGTGTGTGTTTGCGTGCGAGTGAGTGTGTGTGTATTCGTGGGGAAGAGGGGGGAAAAGAGGAAGATAACAAAACGGCCATTTTACTTTTTTAATTATGTCACAACAACTGCGTTGAACATGAAAATAAACAATTGTTATTGGCAAACTGTTGAGAAACTGTGACAGACGGTCACAGACCGTCAGTTTCCTTGGACATGACGAACACCGGTGACAGCAACCACTCGGGTTTGACTCAGTGCTGCTCTGACATACATGCACTATCACACACCGCACTGTGGTCAGTGGTCCCCTCGTTTTAAAAAGCTAATTTATATGAAAAGAGGACACAAAACTGTCGCTGGGACACGAGAAGCTGGCTGACTGGATCTCTGACAGATCTGTAGGAAGCTGAATAGAAAGTTACTGAAGACCCAGATTAGACACTGAAGAGATGTATTATCCAGTGAACACAGGTTCCTTATTTTGCCGTAAAGGTGATCGGCGCTCCTAAATAAAAATTGATCTACATGTGGCATTGCAGTGGAGCATGGTAAGAAGGCCTACCGGTTGTTCATCCATGCAGTGGCACAGTACTGGGAATGGTTGCCTCATTAATTCCAGATTTTGGTGTCAGATGTCGACTGTGCTTCCCTCATGGTTCCAGGTCCAACTTGGGAATATGTAATCCTACATCTGTGTTACTATGGAGCACCTTGGAGCTTCAGCTTGTGTGTTTTAAACGCAGCATAGCACAGATTTAAAAACTGTAAAGGTTGTGTGTTGTGCTCAATTCCAAATAAACTGCTACTCTTAACTTTTGTTTGACGTAGTTCTGAAAGGGTTGGATAGATCTAAGCAATACTGTAGACACTGTATGAAACTTATCTCATTACCGATGCAAATCATTTCTAGATGCAGTTGAAAAGGGGTCGGACTGAAACGCAGCAGAGTGACTTGTATTGTTCAATAAGCCTGTTGTGTAAAATGTCAGCTAACAAGTGGACTTGGCTGCATGAAGTACCCGGGGCCCCTAGCAGTCCATGTGGAAATGAGCCTCCACTACATCCTACTTTTGTCTCAAGAGGGCTCTCCTCTGCCAACGAAAATGTCTCCTCCAAACAGTCAGTCAGAGTCCAAGGTGTTGCCCAAGGTGACGGATGTGAAAATGCTACAAGGCGAGTAGCAGTATGAACACCAGTCTTTTTTTTTGCTCTTTTTTTTGCTCTTTTTTTTTTTTGCTTTTTCTTTATACCACCTTTTTTGTTTGTTTTTTCTTTCTCCCTCTTTTTTCCTCTCTAATTTGGGTTAATGTGAAAGATGAAATCTGAGATGGTGATGTATGATATCTCTGGATTTTTGTATTAAAACCAAACAAAAGAAAACGGTTGACTTTCTGGCATCTGTATATTTATGCATCTCTTCTGTTCTGTTGCTCTGACTTGACAAAGATGTGGACTTATTGGCTGTCCATATTGGCTCGCAGTAGCCCAGCTGTAGCTGCTCATATGCTCTTTAAATGGATAATTCACATTTTTTAAAGTCTAGTCCTATTTGCTACTTACTTACCAATGCTGATTTTGACTGGTAGAGTTCTTTCTCAGCACAATCCATCCTGTTCCTCATATTAGCTCTGGAAAGTTGGGCAAAAATGCTCCTGTATGTACAAGCTAAATGCTCCTGTATGTACAAGCTAAATGCTCCTGTATGTACAAGCTGACTGAGGCTCACTAAAATGTCATCCACGGTGCACATAAAGCACATTTCAGTGAGCTTCAGTTAGCTTGTACATACAGGAGCATTGACCTTGCATTCGTTTTTGACCAACTTTCCAGAGCTACTATTGTTGTGCTGAGAAAGAACTCAACATAATCATTGGTAAGTAGCAAATAGGGCTAGACTGTAAAAATTGAACTATCCCTTAACTTTTGAGGGTCTGACAGGAAAAACTAGCATGGTTTCATCACTAATAATCACTATCATTGGATCAGATTTGGTTTGGACCGACCAAATCTCATCAAATGGGGGTCTGTAGTCCTAACCTGGACTAAATTAGGGGTCCTTGATATGGAAAAGGTTGAGAATCACTGAAGAAACTTGAGATTCTTTGCAAATTTGGGTACTATTTTGTCAAAGGGAATCTTCAGTGTCTAGTCCCAGAACTTCATACATTTTGTGAGACGAAATAGCCGGTTCCTGTTCTTCCTCTCTTCCTTCAAGCAATCTGTCTTCCATTCTTTTTTCTTTTCCCCCTTTTTTTTGTCAAAAAATTTAATACTTATTGTTAAGACAAGAGGTACCAAATATACAATATACAATGCAATAAAGTTTTTAAAAAGTAGCTGCATGCTGTGGTACTCTCAGTGGTCTCATTCCTGGACTTTATATATATATATATATATATATATATATATATATATATATATATATATATATATATATATACACATATATATATATAATGTGGATTTTGTGTATATGTCACTTCTTAAAACAACAAATGGAGAGGTCTTCATGTAATTATTATTAATGGGTAGAGGTCTGTACATGTTTCATGTGCTGCATCAAATTTCTGAATTTCTTCTCAGATTCTAGCTGACTCAACTTGGAGAAATGCAACCCGATATGCTGCGGTGGCCAATCACATAGACGCTCTCACACACTCTCTGAGCTATAATAATAAAAACAATAATAATAATAAACACTTCCGGTCAGTATTTTGGATACTTTTTTATTCACCGTTTTGGAGTAGCCTAACAAAAGGAAGAAAAAGGCTTGACAAAATGTTATATTTAATATGGTTTCCCTTTGTTTTCTTTATTTTTTGTTCTTTTCAACACCTTAAGTTCTTCATCATCTTGACTGTGCCCAGATGGAATTTGAATGTTGTACAATGCTTTCCGTTTTCTCACTGCTACCAATTAGGTGAATACAATTAAACCCTTTGAAAAGTGAGCTCCTCTCTGATAATTAGGTGTTGATTGCATCCACCTGTTATAAATAGAGTGAAAGAGGAATGAAGAGGATGGTCCATTCCTTGCCTGGATGACTGGCTGTTTGACGTGTTGTCTGCTACAGTAAAAGGTAAAAAGTATTTTTTATTGAAAAGGTGTGATTTTGTAATGACCAGCGACTTGGTATCAAATGTCTGTATGAGCCATTTCTTTCACAAAGTCAGACCTGCCTTTTAAAATAAGAAGGCCCAGTGGCCTACGGTATGCCGAGCCTAGCTTAGAAATGAGGCCCTAAGCTCACGGCATAACTTCAATGTAACGTTGCCTTGAATACCAGAGAAGTGAACTGTACAATGCCAGAGAAAGGATTGTTGGTATCTGCTGAGGTGGTTTTTGGCAGTGTGCCGTCCTCTGTCTTGTCTTGAAGTATGAAGGAAATAAGTTGTCTTGTTTGTAGCGGTATGTCCTCTCTTTCAGAATTGTGCAGTGAACAATGGGCGACAAGCCAGATGTCAGTGAGGTCTCTCGGTTTGACAAGGCCAAGCTGAAGAAGATTGAAACGCAGGAGAAGAACCCTCTGCCCACCAAGGAGAGTGAGTATCAAACTAGGCCAGGCCTGTCTGGTGTCTTTTCTGCAGCTGCTTTGCACATTTAGACTCACCCAGCATCCTTAGCATCCTGGACCCCTATAGGAGACCTTTAACTCCAGGATTAGAAGACAAAAAGGAAATGGGTCACAAGAGATAACTTGCATTCTGGTTTTTGTTTTGACTGAAGCAAGCCGCTCTTGCATAACATGAACTGTAAAATTAGTGCCGCACCTTTATCTCCCTTGTGCTGCAGGAAGCTGCACTGATGTCTTTGGTATTTCTGTGCTTAAATTCAGAGCGTTAAGATTTAATGTTATGTTTGCTTCCTGAATTTGACAATCTTTCTCCACAGCTATTGAACAGGAGAAGGAACTGGAAGCGTAGTCCTGGGCATCTGAGCCGCTGTACTCTGCACCTGAAGATGATTGATCCACTTGTTTACTGGCCCACCTGAGAAATTATGACTGAATAAAACAAATGCAATATGGGATGTTGTGTGTATGAGTTTATCCGATGGACTAAATATTGACTAAAGTGATCAAGAACCTATAGTTCTCAACAACTGAGAACATATGAGCTACAACTTTTATTCCAAACAAGACCATGGCACCTGGACCTCAGCAATTGGCAAATGAATAATGGTGTCGGCTTGTTGCCCAGTCTTTATTCATACTTGTCCACCCACTTTAATGGCTACTAGAACTTTGACTGCCAGTAGCCTACATGAATCGAGGCAAAGTACTGGTATGTGTAGCTGACTCTGACAGGACTAGTTTCTATTTACAACTCAAGAACACGTTTCTGTAGTGTTTTGTTGGATGGTGGACCTCATGCAAGCTGTTCATAACAAATAAAAATGACACTACAGAGCCCCCTCCCCCCAACCTTTTAGTCTGACAGTCACAGAACATAACCCTAGGCTATATAATTATTCCAACATGGGACCTTGTAAAGTGGCAAAGAACAGCCTTCACTAAAGCTCAATATACAAACCAAGACAAGAATCAACATGCATAATTTACAACCAAATGCATATGATGGGGCAGACATAATGGCTTTCTTATTAAATAAAATTTATCAGCTTGTTTTGAGTATAAATGGCAGTGCTGTGGTGATCAAAGTGAAATGTGCAATATATGGACACTCCATCTGTCGGGTATTGTGACTGTTCACATTGTGGACAGCTTGCTGAGGATTGTTAGCAATGCCATCTTGAAGGGCAGGAGTGCATTTATTTATTCAGATGTGTCACTTTTTCCATGTGGCACGTCTTCAGATTCAGCTTTGATCCAAAAGAATTGGTGCCCAATGGTTCAAATAAGGCCTATAGCCTACATTCAATGTTTTTGAAAGTATTGAGATAAAATACACAATATTTGTGTTTTTCCTTGTCTAAAACGTTTTGGTTTCACAATGCATGGTAACTTTTCATAAAAACCAATGGGCTGATTTATATGATAAGGCTGTACAGTAAATAATGTAGGCTACAAATCACAATCACACGTATAAAAAGATGAGTGTTTTCTGCATGCATCCTCCTGTTTTGCAACGGTTCTGTGCAATTAATCTTTGGAATATTGGTTACATACATTTTACATTCAAGCAGTTCTTTGTTTGGAAGTTTAGAATCATAAGTAGAACTGTATTTTTGAAGCCAACCTCACACAGATATTAGAAGAAACATCACCTATACCCATTCGATGTTCAGCGATAGCTGTTGACATTTGAGTGACAATCTATTTCAAATGTCACTTATTAGGCCTACTAGGTAGGCTATTACCAAACTACTGTGTAGGCCCAGTTCATGCATTCAAATTCAAACATTAATTATACTATTTATCAGGGGGAAACAACTTCTTGAAACGACCCTAATATGTTCATAATGTTTTTGTATATTGATAATGTACATCTATGATCTATTTGACATTTAATAGACTATTTGCATTGTTTGTGGACATTGGATGTATCCGCCCCTGGGTATGGTGCCCCATTGATCCTTCACTCCACCCCCGTCTTTCCCCGGGTAATCATCACCATGCTGTGAAATGAAACGCACCGGAACAAACGCCAAACTCTTCCCTTCAGTCCCCTGCGCGCACAAATCAGCCGACATATGGACAAATAGCTTGCCTTGTACCACTCAAGCTTCACTTTTGGGGACTTTTTGGAGGTTGGTGGTCGAAACGCTTTTTAACGCTTCGTTTTTTTACTAAATTTCTCGTGAGTGAGTGACAGGCAAACATGGAGTCGTCTCTGGAGTTCTCCACCTCGCTGAGCAGTGTATCCTCACTGCCAACGCGGGGTCGGACCTTCAAAGTGATTGTGATCGGAGACTCCGGCGTCGGGAAGACCTGTCTCACCCACCGGCTCTGCGCCGAAGAGTTCCCCGATAGAGTCGAAGCCACCATCGGAGTGGATTTCCGTGAGAGACTATTGGATATCGAGGGAGACAAAATTAAGGTAAAAAAAAAAACGTTGATAGAATTATTAGTAAATAAATAATATGCTTTGCGCACAGGACTGCGCAAAACAGGCCACTGTTTTTACGCACGCCTACGCCTGTTCTTCTGCTTTAAAATGAAGCCTGAATATCAAAGGTCGACGTATCCTGCCAATAAAATAAGACTGGTCTGTTTATGTTTTCACGATCATCAAGTTTTCACAATGAATTATAGAATAATATGCATAGGTGAAGAATTCACAACCCAAATAAATAAACCTTTCCTGTCCTCATGTCTGTGGCATTCACACACAGTGAGTTTAGTGACTTTATCTTTATTTTTTAATATCACTGTAACATTCCTATAGGGACAGAGAAACTGCAGATAGAGCAGTGTGTGTTACTAATAGTAGACAATTAGCAGCTTGTTACTTGTGTTGATGGCTGAAACCGCTGTGAAGATTGCATGCTTATGCTTTATTTGATTTGCATGTTAACTGTTAGATTATACAACATCAAGCAACTTTGTATCAAACACTTTGACTTTTGAACTAGGCTACAATGTGCTTAACCTAATTCATCTCAGTTTGTTTATTGTTGCTATAATTTGAACTGAATATTTTCAATTTCACACATCTTATAAATGCAATAGGGTTTAATAAAGTGATTATTCATTGTTGTCAATGTTATAAATAAATATGTGGGTTGGTGTCAGTTGGTGTTCTTCTTTCCATGGTGTGTGGCAACAGCCTCATGGTGGCAGAGGAACTGATGAATAATGAGGCTTTGTTTACATATTGAGGGCAGAAGAGTTTTCAGAATTGCTTCGTTATATTTTATTAGTAAGGGAATAAGAAATATTCCATGTATTTTCTTTTGTTTAGTGTGAAAGGACAGTGCTGTGAAAACAAGATCAAGTTTGTCATAAAAATATTAATATTAATCTAATAGTTTTTTTTATGTGGTAACTCATCACTTAGTGAGAGTGGACTTAACATGGATTTGTTGACATACTATTTGTGTGTTTATGTGTTGCCTATGGCTTTAAATCTTAGATGGTGCATGCTACAGGACCCATGACCGTTTTTTCCATACATGACTCACCATCATTTCCCACCGCAGTGCCTTTATTTGCAGATTTCTGTTAACAAAACATTTGTTTTCAGAGAAAGAAAGTGATATGGTTTGTGTTTTGTTTTTTGAGCCGCTGTTGACATGTAGCGTTGGAGGCCCAACTTGTGATAAGATCTAGTATTGATTTTTTTAATTCAAGGAAACTCCATGTGGAGGCCTGCTATCTATTTCTTTCTTTATTTTCTGATTTTCTCCCATTTTCTCCCCAATTGTACTTGGCCAATTCTCCCTGCTGTCCCGGTCGTCGCTCCACCCCCTCTGCCGATCTGGGGAGAGCCGTAAACTAGCACATGCTTCCTCCAATACATGTGCAGTGGTCAGCCGCTTCTTTTCACCTGATGGCGAGGAGTTTCACTGGCAGGACGTAGCGTGTGGGAGGATCACGCTAATCCCCCCAGTTCCCCTCCCCCCGAACAGGCACCCCGACCGACCAGATGAGGCACTAGTACAGCGACCAGGACACATACCGTTAATCTGACTTCCCACCCACAGACACGGCCGATTGTCAAGTCAAGTCAAATTTTATTTATATAGCACCTTTCATACACAAAGGCAATTCAAGGTGCTTTACAAAAAAATAATCGAAAAAACAAGCAGCAAAGCAATGCACATATAAAAAACACATAAAAAACACAGCCGACAGTTTTAGTTAAAATATATACTCAAATTAACAAACATGAAACATTATTTCTGTTTTAAATAAGTTACAAGGCACTCTTCAGTATTATTATTACATGTACAGTCCATTTGTTGGAAATGTACAGGAAAAATCTTTTTAAAATTACAGGCCGAGAGAGGCAGTAGTTTAGTAGCAGTTAAAAGCAAGAGTAAACATAAAGGTCTTTAGCTTGGATTTAAAAATAGGCAGAGTAGGGGCAGATCTAATGTGTTCAGGGAGTTTGTTCCAGTTATGAGAGGCATAGTGGGAGAACGCGGCTTCACCATGTTTAGATTTGGTCCTTGGGACAATTAGTAGACCAGTGCCTGAAGATCTCAGGGATCTGGATGGTTCATAGTGTAGAAGCATTTCAGAGATGTAGTGTGGGCCTGACCCGTTGAGAGATTTGTAAACTATTAGCAGAATTTTAAAGTCTATTCTAAGATTTACTGGCAGCCAATGCAGGGATTTGAGAACTGGTGTAATGTGTTCAGCTTTCTTGGTTCTTGTTAGAACTCTAGCAGCCGCATTCTGAATGAGCTGAAGTTGTTTAACAGCTTTTTTGGGAAGACCATTGAAAAGACTGTTGCAGTAGTCTAGCCTGCTAGAAATGAAAGCATGAATTAGTTTTTCAAGATCTTGTTTGGACATATAGCCTCTAATCCTTGCTATATTTTTTAGATGATAGAAGGCAGATTTTCTTATAAGCTTGATGTGGGAGTTGAAATTTAGATCAGAGTCAATAATAATGCCAAGATTTTTTACCTGGTCCTTTGGCTTCAGAGATAGGGATTCGAGGTGAGCAGTAACTTTGAGCCTATCTTCTTTTTTGCCGAAGACAATTATCTCTGTTTTGTCTTTATTAAGTTGGAGAAAATTCTGGCACATCCAATCATTAATTTGCGCAAGGCACTGACACAGTGACTCTATGGGGGCATAGTCATCCGATGAGAGGGCTATGTAGAGTTGGGTGTCATCTGCATAGCTATGATAAGCTATTTTGTTTTTTTGCATAATTAGGCCCAGAGAGAGCATATAAAGGTTAAACAGGACAGGACCTAAAATTGATCCTTGGGGTACCCCACATGTCATTTTGGTTTGGTCAGATGTGTAGTTGCCAATGGAGACAAAGTAGTTCCTGTCTTGCAGATAAGATCTGAACCACTCTAGGACCGTGCCGGAAAGCCCGACCCAGTTTTCCAGTCTGTCCAATAGAATTTCGTGGTCAACCGTATCAAAGGCAGCGCTGAGGTCTAGTAACACTAAGATTGAGATTTTACCTGAATCAGTGTTCATTCGGATGTCATTTATAACTCTGATAAGCGCAGTTTCGGTGCTATGATGGGGTCGGAAGCCTGATTGGAAAGGATCTAGGAGGTCATTGGAGGATAGAAAGGTATTGAGTTGTTGGTAGACAGTTTTTTCGAGTATTTTGCTAATAAAGGGAAGATTTGATATTGGTCTGTAATTGCTGATTATAGAGGGGTCGAGGCTACGCTTCTTTAGCAAGGGCTTAACAACTGCAGTTTTTAGAGATTTTGGGAAAATGCCTGTAAGAAGAGAGGTATTAATTATCTTCAGTATGTCGGTCGCCAGGCAACTGTAGACATTTTTTAGAAAGCTTGTTGGCAGGGTGTCTAGGCAACACGATGAGGATTTAAGGCCTCGTATCGTTTCTTCTAGTTTCTTGTGGTCAATGACATTGAACTGAGTCATGTTAATTAAGCACCTATTCTGTGGGTGCGGCGGAGCCACATTTGTTCTTGATGTGGAAATAGTTAGTCTGATATTTATAATTTTATCCCTAAAGAAGGTCGCAAATTCATTGCATTTGACATTGGATAGAAGATCAGGGGCAATTTGTGGGGGGGGGTTTGTCAGCCTGTCAACAGTGGCAAAAAGAGTGCGAGCGTCATTGGTGTTTTTGCTGATAATGTCGGAGAAGAAGAATTTTCTGGAATTTTTTAGTTCCTGGTTGTAGGAGTGAAGACTATTTTTATAGATGTCATAATCGATGTGAAGTTTAGTTTTCCGCCATTTGCGCTCGGCTTTCCTACAATCTCTTTTTTTGTTATTTACAGAGGGAGCGTTTCTCCATGGTGCTTTTTTCTTACCGGAGATTAGTTTAGATCTAATGGGAGCTACAGCATCAATAGCCTTTAGGGTTTTAGAATTGAAGTTATCTAGGAGATCATTGACAGAGGCTGAGGAGAGGGAAGGGGCCAGCGAGAAAGCCTCCATGAACCGTGTGCTAGTACTCTCGTTGATGTAACGCTTTTTGATGGTTTTTGACCGAGTAAGAGCGATAGGGGTGATCTTGAGTTCAAGAAAAATACAGAGATGGTCGGACAGAGCAACATCACTAGCTGAAAGAAACGATGACTCAAAGCCCTTGGTGATAAATAAATCTAGGGTATGGCCTCGATTGTGAGTGGGCCCAGAGACATGTTGTAACAGGTCAAAAGTGTCAAGGAGGTTATTCAATTCTTTGGCATTATTATCATTGGGGTTGTCAATATGAATATTAAAATCTCCTGCAATAGTTAAACAGTCATGTTTAACTATATGCCTGTATGGATGCCCGACCAAGCCGGAGGCAACACAGGTGCTTGAACCTGCGACCCTCATGTTGGTAGGCAGGGAATCTACCGCTGCCTGCACTACCCGGAGGCACCTGCTATAGATTTCTGACATGTAAACATTAGATTAGACCAACCAGTCAGTGTGTTTAAATCTGTTCTTTGGTTTCCTCGCAGTGATGAGTCACTGTGTGTGTGTGTGTGTGTGTGTGTGTACGTGTGTACGTGTGTACGTGTGTACGTGTGTACGTGTGTGTGTACATACGTGTGTGTGTGTGTGTGTCTGCCTGCCTAGTGGAGTGTATTTCAACACTTAATCATTCTTTTCCTCTCTGTGCCTTCCTCTCATTTGCTTCCTCTTTTTTTCTGCCCCGCCCCTCAAACCCACTTTCTCAATGCCACCAACAAGCTCCTCCTCCTGAGTTGCAGTAGTTGCGAATTGCGATGGGTCCATGATTCATCTCTTTCTCTCTCTCTCTCTCACTGTATCCATGCCTCCCTCTCTCAGCTCCAGTTCTGGGACACTGCGGGACAGGAGCGCTTCCGTAAGTCCATGGTGCAGCACTACTACCGCAACGTCCACGCCGTGCTCTTCGTCTACGACGTCAGCTGTCCGGCCAGCTTCATGGGCCTGTCTGCCTGGGTGGAGGAGTGCCGGCAGAACTCACTGGGCCAGGAAATCCCCAGGTGAGGCATCAGCCCATAACGTGCCAACACAAAGAAGTGTCTCAGCCACGCACTACAAGGTCTAGCACATTGAGCACAATCATTATGATAGTAATCGATTAGAAAGATAGATTTGAAAGGAAATATCCACCCTAAAACACTTCAATGCTATTAAAAACAGCTTCTGTGCCCATTTTGTTGTTTGCTGTAATTTTCTTTTCCCCCTGTGGATAAATTAAATCTAGAGACCATCGTGCAATGGGATCACACTAGCCAATAAAATAAAATAAAAAGTTGGAAAAAAGTGTGTGTGGGGGGGCATCTTCAACCTTCAATTTGATGTCAACTACACACCTGTAAAGTTTCATGACGGTTTTGACGCTGTCGCATTTGCAAAATCTGTCGACATATAGACAGACAAACACCTGGCAAACTACTCATAAGCTACTTCTGTGGTAGTTCTTCCCGTTACAATAGGTGTCCGATATCAGCCCTTCTGTTGTGGCTACTAACATGATGACTTAATGTCAGGATATTTCCACCACAGCGACCACAAGTTTGAGAGCATAAAATCTTTCATCCATCTAAAAGGTAAATGGTAAATATCAGGTTTTGGTATCAGTTCCTCAAAATCAAAGAACAAGGGCTGCTTTCTAGACTCTCTATTTTTGCACTGATGTTCAGCAGCCAATCATAAATGGAGAAATCCATTGTAGAAGAGGCAGAGGTACCAACTTCTCCACTGACAGCAGCCCCAATACACCAGAATGCAAAGCAGGCACAGCTTGCATTTTTAGTAAGGGGCACGGCCGCAATATAGACACACCACAATGTTGACAAACTAGTTAGCTCGTATAGCTATGTTACATGCCCATACACCCAACTTTCATTCAAAGCAAAGGTTCCCATCCCTTAGCTGGGGTTGCCAAAAGGCATTCTGGGAAATGTAGGAAAAGGAGTAAAATTAGAAGTAGATGAGGCAGGTAGATGAGTGGGTACAACAAAGAAAGTAAATCTCAACATTTCTACACAAAATAACTCCTGGAATGCATTGGACATCACAGACTGATGCTATCTAACAGCGTAAGAGTAAAACCCACCCAAGAATGGGGTTTTCCAAGGTGAAGTCAAGATGTTGCAGTCTCTAAAACATGCAATAAAGTTTTAAGCTTGATTGCAATACTTAGGATCTCATCATCTTTTTTCAGCTCAAACTGCCACCAGCATACCAGCCTTTTGATTTGCACGGAACCGTTTAATATCGTCCTCGAACCAACCTGTCATTTTTAGTTACACCTCTTTTTGATCTCCACCATTCTCAGGCTGTGTTCTCCTCCCCAGGTTCCTGGTCGGTAATAAGAGCGACCTCCGTGGCCCCGTCAGGGCCGATGAGCAGGTGAGCCAGGAGCGGGCCATGAAGTTGGCGGAGGCCCACGGCATGACGCTGTTCGAGACCTCGGCCAAGAGCCTCTCACACGGCGGAGTCCACAGACGAGGAAGAGGAGGAGGAGGAGGGGGAGGAGGAGATCAGGTGGAAGACATAGTAGTGGCTGTGGCTGCCAGGCTGCAGAGGCAGAAGAAACCCTCAGTGGTGAACACCAATGTGTACAACAGCTCTTTTAAAGTCCCCACCAAAAAGATACCAGAGAAAGATCTGTGGGCCTGCACCTGCTGAGAGAGAGGGAGCTCCCGGGCTTTTCTGATCGAAATCTGTAACTTTTTAGCGCTGTGTGTGTGTGTGTGTGTGTGTGTGTGTGTGTGTGTGTGTGTGTGTGTCCGCCCATAAAAAATATGGGCGGAGTCACCCATTGTTTTTTTTTGGCCCATTTTGAAGCCTAGAGTATGGGAGTGTTGCCGTCGCCATCTTGGGGTTCTTGCGCAGCTCGTGCGAGGCAAGCTGCGTGATCACTGGACAGGCGACCTGTCAATCACACTCAAAACATAGTCTTTAATATAATCTATTTTACTCTAAACAGGTGAGTTATATAAAAAGTTGGGCATTTTACCGTGGGGGTGAACGGGCAACGACTCTTTTGGAGCCAGCCTTAAGTGGCCGTTCGAGGAACTACAGATTTTATCATTTCCGCATAGACTTCATCTGTCCAACTCCAAGCTTGCCGCCTGCGTTAACTTGAAGCTATTGTACATTATGTGTTCATTTCTGACCAAAAACGAGGATTGGGAATGTGAGACTTTTACATGTGAAATGAAGTTGCAATCGTTTCTTATTTTGTGACCAGAGACCCAGAGAGAAATCTGTGCTGTTTGCCTTTATGAAGAGACCTCAAAGACGCTCTTAAATATTCATGGTGTACTGTTGAGAAATGGACATCATTTGTGATCTTATTGTTGACAATTGGTGTGAAATAAAAGATGAAGATGTAACTTTTGACAGAGGGTCTGCTCCATTACTGTATCATGACTTCATGTCATGTATTATGATAGATGGCCTCAGTGGGAACAAACCCTGGTATTGTCGATGTCAAGTTATATTCATATAGGCTGTTAAAACCATACTGATGACGTGAACTCGCATTCTCTTTCGTCCTGCGTATCAGTCTGACCTCCAGCCCACCCACAGCCATTTCAGTGGGCCAATGTACTTCCCTTGACAGACCACTCCTTCAGCCAATCAGTGTCGCCCAATCCACTCGGAAGAACGGCGAAAACACATTTTCCGCTAATAAACTCCACTGGTGCATACGCTTGTTCTTGTTTAATTGTTATTGAGTCTGTTTCTGCGATAACTGTTTACAGAAGTGGTTACTCTAACGTTAACATTAGCGCTCATTGCTGTGGGAGCCGCCATACTGTTTTGGCAATGGTGTCCCTGATTGGCTGGTTACATTGTAATTTCTGGAAATTGTTGCTGGAGGCCAGACTGAGAGGTCACATGATCTTACCAGGCTAATATCTATATGACACAACAGATAGTGCAGCAACGTGAATCACCTGACAGGGCTTTCTCAATGCATAAGGCCTGATTTGGTTCATATCTTTCAGTAGAAGGAGCACTTTATATCTTAGCTCTTTGTTGCTTTGGGAAATCCAACCTTTGCTTTCCATGTCCATCTAAAGAAAAACTATATTTAAAAAGCTATACTTATAACCCCCTGCCTTGATTTCTGTATGAAGTCTCATTCGGCATCTGCGACTGTATTCTAATGCAGAAAACCTGCAATTTGCACCCATGTATTGCAGCAGCAGCCAGGGCAACCTTGTGATCTGAGAGGCTGTCCTCCTGTAACCAAAAGGTCATACTGTCGCTTCAGTCCCCATCGGCCAACACACGGACCCCCCCCCCCACTGTGAGTCAGTCTGCCCTATAACACACAGACCCCCCCCCGCCTCCTAACTCACTGTGAGTCAGTCTGCCCCATAACACACAGACTCCCCCCCCCCCGCCTCCTAACTCACTGTGAGTCAGTCTGCCCCATAACACACAGACTCCCCCCCCCCCCCGCCTCCTAACTCACTGTGAGTCAGTCTGCCCCATAACACACAGACCCCCCCCCGCCTCCTAACTCACTGTGAGTCAGTCTGCCCTATAACACACAGACCCCCCCCCGCCTCCTAACTCACTGAGTCAGTCTGCCCTGAGTTATTCTGCCCTATAACACACAGACCCCCCCCCCACCTCCTAACTCACTGTGAGTCAGTCTGCCCTATAACACACAGGCCCCCACCCCCGCCTCCTAACTCACTGTGAGTCAGTCTGCCCTATAACACACAGACACCCCCGCCTCCTAACTCACTGTGAGTCAGTCTGCCCTATAACACACAGACCCCCCCCCCCGCCTCCTAACTCACTGAGTCAGTCTGCCCTGAGTTATTCTGCCCTATAACACACAGACCCCCCCCCACCTCCTAACTCACTGTGAGTCAGTCTGCCCTATAACACACAGGCCCCCACCCCCGCCTCCTAACTCACTGTGAGTCAGTCTGCCCTATAACACACAGACACCCCCGCCTCCTAACTCACTGTGAGTCAGTCTGCCCTATAACACACAGACACCCCCGCCTCCTAACTCACTGTGAGTCAGTCTGCCCTATAACACACAGACCCCCCCGCCTCCTAACTCACTGTGAGTCAGTCTGCCCTATAACACACAGACCCCCCCGCCTCCTAACTCACTGTGAGTCACTGGATAAGATCAGCACTTAACTGCTGTTGTGAGGTGGTACATGCAGTGGGCTGGATATTTGAAGCCGTGGTATGTTAACTGCTAATGTCATGATTCATGAACAGTTGGCTCTGGTGCGAGCGAGGCATGAGAGCAGTCATGCACTGGTCTTGTGTTGTGTGTGAGTAGTGTGGGCGAAGAGGAAAGGCTCATGTTAGTGTCCTCTAGAGAGAGAGGCATCAGCGGAGGACCAAAATGTGAGACTCATTAGCCAATGAATAGCCAGGAATGGGTCTCGTGCTACTTTTGAATGCTAAAATAAAGCTGATAATGTACAATTTGATAAAAAATATATATATCAAAGTACAACCAAACTGTCCATTTTGCTGCAACTCGACAGTGCTGCTTAATCCAGGACCTTACTTCCTGGAACTCTTGAGAGTAAAAAACTGGTCCATTGGAGTGAATGGAGATGTCGCGACTCTTCTATATACACAGCTCTGGCTCATGTGTGTTGTGCTAATTGTGTCTCTGTCAAATCGATGATTCAGAAGCCGTCACATGACCTCAAGCGTGCCACACCATATCCTGCACAGCACGAGACACTGCAGCTCTGTGTGTGTGTGTGTGTGTGTGTGTGTGTGTGTGTGTGTGTGTGTGTGTGTGTGTGTGTGTGTTTACCTATGCACACATATATGTGTGAGGCTGCAGCGAAACAATGGTGCAACATTCACCAGTCAACTGGTAGATGTCTTCCTCTAGTTAAAGGAGAAGATGAGGTTTCAGGACAGTGGTAATACTTTCTTTATTGTGTTTTTCTGTATTTTGCTGAAACAGACATTTTGAATATAATCCCGGCTAACAAAAACATGAACAATAAATGATGGGGAGATTAAATTAGGACGAGGGGTGAAATCAGTCTACAATTCCTTTTAGCCAGCCGGACACCCTCCAAAGATGATGAGACATTTTCACCAAACCACTGCTTTGAGACAGTAGATTATAAACATATGTTGTAAAGCTCTTTTTTTTTTAAATCAAAATCCATTAACTTTTACTTTTACATTTAAACTATAGCCTTGTGTGTGTGTGTGTGTGTGTGTGTGTGTGTGTGTGTGTGAGAGAGAGAGAGAGAGAGAGAGAGAGAGTGAATTTATGACATCACTGATGATGTCATCAGTGGGACAGACAAACAGACAGACAGAGCCCTAACCCTTGTGGGGGTGTGTGTGTGTGTGTGTGTGTGTGTGTGTGTGTGTGTGTGTGTGTGTGTGTGTGTGTGTGTGTGTGTGTGTGTGTGTGTGTGTGTGTGTGTGTGAATTTATGACATCACTGATGATGTCATCAGTGGGACAGACAGACAGAGCCCTAGCCCTCGTGTGTGTGTGAGTGAATGTATTACATTAGTGGGACAGACAGACAGACAAACAAACAGACAGAGCCCTAACTCCCTTTTATATTATTATTATATATAAATATACTGTGTATAGATAGATAGATAGATAGATAGATAGATAGATAGATAGATGTATCACATTCGCAGCCTTGTACGCAGCATTTTAAAGCGATACAATTAAAGTGCAAACAAATGTTCCCAGGTAGTCAAGTTCACTCCAAAGAAATACAGCCTAATGTTTAGACTTACAGTAAGTAGTCTATGGGGTAAATCCCATTTGTCTGGCCAGTGTTCTGACGCATATTAACCACAAGAGGGCGCCAGAGAGCACCACACCAGAGAAAAGCAAAATGTGAGGATGTGTCATCATTTGGCTCCGCCAACAAACAGACCGGTTAGCTCAGATGACAGAGAACCAGACTTACAATTTAACAATCTTGGGATTCAGGTTCGAATCTCACCTGGAGTGAGTGTTTATTTGATAAGGATATCTTTCACTTTATGTTAGGGTAGCCTACACAAAAAGAGTAACAAATGGACAGGTAATGATTCAGTACTCATAAACTACTTAGTATGATACACCACTTTACAATAGGGTACACAAAAAGAGTAACAAATGGACAGGTAATAATTAAGTAATGAGTAACTAACAATTAACAATATACTCACAAACTGACCATTGACTAACCATTAACTAATGAGTAATTACTCTACTAAGGAACTAACAACTAATCATCAACTAATGATTAACTACTATACTCACAATGTGACCTTAACTAATGATTAACTAATATATTCACGCACTGACATTTATTAATCATTAACGAACGATTAACTACTCTACTCATGGAACTGACCAACTAATCAGTAGCTAACTAATGATTAACTAGCCTACTATATTCACGAGCTGACATTTAGTATTAACATTAAGTATTGATTAACTACTCTACTCAGGAAATTAGATACTAATCATTAACTAATGACTACCTACTCATTAACTGATTAACTAGTGATTGATTAATGACAAATTATTCCTTAGCTATTCATTAACTAACTATTAGTTAATGATTAGTTTACTAGTAACTACTACAGTATTTGTGTAGTTATTGTAAAGTGTTACCCCACAGCCAATGAGCTGTATGGTAAGCACCGTTTAGTAGGAAGTGAATTTGAATATATTTATCGAAAAAACTTTACCAATAATTTGCCATTGTAGCTACATTGCGTGGGGGGGCGGTCTTTATAGAATAGCTCAAAGTATGTTGTTTCGCCTTTTCGCCTCTGGGGGCGTGCTAGAGAAACGGACTATTTTGCGTGGAGGAGGAGGTGGTAGTGCTGGTGGTGGTGGGAGGCGGCACCGTGATTATTTAGCATTGGTCAGCAGCTGCGCTCTCCTCTCCTCTCCTCTCCTCATTCATCTGCACAAACTCTTGCTGACACACATCCACTTGCTGGCTCGGCCCGTGTGAAGTGAGCCCTGTGAAGATGTTGTGCAGACGGGCATGGCAGAAACTGGGGCCGCTGGCCCGGAGTGCCGCCACACCGCTCAGCAGACACGGTGGTGAGTCGACTTTTCCAGGTTTTTACTTGATTGGGCGTGTAGGCTAATTTAAGGAGCAACATTGCTATCATTGGCCTACGTGAGGAGTCGACCGTTGGCTGTGCAATTAGCGGGTCTGCATTCGAATAAAGTTGTTGTAAACCCGGTTTAAAAATAGCTTGAATTTCAAAATGGACATTTCATTGTAAACATTGTCACATGTCTGGATGAGTTTCTGTGATGTTATAGGCCTAATAAGTGCGTGCATTGCTTAAAAGTTCATTTTGTGCGACATATAACGTTAGTAGGCCTACCTCAAATCATTACTTCGTAGGCTATTTGACATGAATGAAATGGAAATGCAGAGGAAGAAAATGACTGCCGTGTGTGAGTGAAGCTGTGCGGCATGGCAGGGCAGAGCGGAGGGGGCAGGGAGGTGTGTCTGCTTTGGGAACACGCAGTTCTGCACATTATGAAACGGCGCATCACACACACAGACCACAACTCTTTCTGATCATATTATATTATAGGCTATAACTGAGCTGCGATAATTGCATCCATGAAGCATCCACTATTGGTAACGAGACCACCGCTTACAAGCGCTTTTTGTTGTGTTGACACATGTCCTAGGGACATTTACCAGCAGGAACATTGAGTTCCAGCTCCGCTTGAACGTAATGGACGAGGGGGGAAACAACCTTTTGTTTGAAACTGAGTTTGCATGCAAGCTCATGGGGGTTTTAATGCGTCCTTCCCCGGATCATTCAGAAGTTCATGTATGTAGTGGTTCTGTCTTGTTGGTTTTCTGTCCTACAGATAGGCCCAATTAATTGAATTCACCTGAATCAATCCCTGATTGAAAGCCAGGTGGGCTGTGAGTGTGTGAGAACCACTGATATGAAGAACAGCGTGTTGTCATTGTGTTGAGTTGAGATTATGTAAAAAAATGCAGAAGACTCAGTTGCCAGGTCTTGGTGGCCTGTGTGTGTGTGCGTGCGCGCATGACTGTGTGCATGTCCTCTGTATAGACCAAGAACGCCTGTGTGCTTGTGCACGCCTGCTCCTGTGTGCAAAAGGAGACATAAATGACTCCTGTTAAGCTGCAAGAGCAGGCACAATCTGTCTGCCATTATATTGCATAACAGACACACACACACACACACACACACACACACACACACACACACACAGAGCCTATAGGCCACAGGGTCAAAGCAGCCTTCTGCACATTCCCCTCCCTGATCTTGTCATGTCATTGAAAGCACATGGCAGCAGGACACATGTTGTGCACCCCCCACACATGTCATGGATACTGGAGCAGCCATCTTGGCTGTTTGTGTGTTGCCTGACATGAGTGTCCATTTTGACATGCTTTAACCTCAGTGAGGATTAGCTGCTTTACCTAATAAATAAGCTGTACTTGGCCTTGTCCAGGTGCTGTGTCATGACTCAGAGGAGCAGAGATAACGCTGGGACTTACTGCCAGGTTGACTCGGCATCCATGACGGTTGTTGTTGCAGTTGGACTTGCCTCCCATCAGCGTTTTGTCATATCAATTGGAATTGAATACAACTAATAATTGAGTCTGCTTTGATGAAGGGCAGAATTGCACTTGTGACCATTCGATTGTTAAAGCTGACTTGGCCAAATTCGGATTGGACTATTGCAGCATGATGAGAAGTGTTAATATTTATGCAAGTTTACAAAAACAAAATCAGTTCTCTTAAGAACGAATGTCTGTGTGTCCTCTGGTAAAATTGTGGAGGTATAAATGAGTTAAGATGTATTATGTAGCAGAGTTTGAAGGAGAAACCTATTATTGGGTGATTTTGAATCTGTAAATGGTCAAAGTTGGGCAGTGGCACTCTGCAGATCAATGATACTGGTTAAAATTGGGAGTGTAGAAGGTGATCAACAATCGCTGTCTTTGTGGATCCAAGGTGATCTTCAAAAGACAGGCTGAGTTGGAGTTCCCAGAACGCCTGGAAAGAAATGTGGGCGGGGGAGGGGCAGTGTAGCCTGGGTAAGGGGGAGTGAGGCTGGGCTCTGCTGTACATTGTGTTCTTTCACCGCTTTAACTGGGCTAGTCGGCTTGCTGGAGAAACCCGCGTGCATGTGTCCACACAGGTTAGGGCACAGAACATGCTAAATGCATGTATGTAATTGAACTGTATACACACTCTTCTGTGTGACTGTGCGCGTGTCTCACTCGGTGTGCCTGTGCGCACTGACGCAGATGTTTGTGTGACATGGACCAAGAGATTAGGCCAAGGCAGTGTCTGTGGTTTTATTTATGGCCTCCTCTGCATGCGCCACAGGCAATCCTCTAAACACATGGCAATCTTTTCACCTGCAAGCCAACACTGCCACAGACTCGCCTACAGTCAGTAGCCATCACAACAACAACAATAGCCTAATAAGAGGTTGCTAAGGTCATCGGATCCGCTTGACGGATAATTTTTCCGTTTTGACGAGGTGTAGATGGGCTTGCCTTGCATGCGTGTGGAGGGACTAGTTGACCAAACAATTGATAGTATTCTGTTACATCACCACATGGCCACCTTTGTAGTAAAATAAACAATCAAGTGACACAAACAGCCAATGAGCTGTGTGTATTGTAGCGCCATATTGGTAGGAAAATGCTTGTGACATCATGGGAATACTATGAATATGATGGCTGCTACTACTAGTGATAAACGGTCTGCTAGATAACTGAAATAATTTGTCTAGATATGCAAGTCTTGGCCCTTGAAGCAGGAAGTAGCTGTTTGTTTGTAGGGGGGCTTAATTAAACGGTTTCACGGTTTAGCTTGGCTGCTGCTAAATCTTTCCATCTCTTCAGCTACAGATGAGTGGTGGGGGCGCATTGTGTAACTGGATTAAGGGATAGAGAGACATGTTGACACTAACAGAATGCACTAGCTTTGTGCAGAGTCAAACTTCAGATGGGCTGACAACTCCCTGAAAAAAGCGATCACAAAAAGACAAGGGGTCTTGCAAATGATCAAATTTACCATCTGTCTCACTCATTTTCACTTTTTATTTTGGATTTCATGACACAAAACAAATGTTCCACCGATATCTAAAGTTTAGTGTCACAAGGCTGTAAATCAATTGTTGAAGGAAGGAGAAAATGACTCCCATCAGAAAACCTAAATATTTTCTTTTTTGATTTTCCAAAGTATGTGTTGTTGAACCCCTTAACTCTGTACCTGGTGATTGTTGGTCAGCCCCCTAACTCTGTACCTGGTGCTCCTGTGTGTTTCTCAGCGCCCCCATCTCGTCACATGGCCTTCGGGATCCCCGGTGGCTCCACCAACATTGCATACTTTGTTCTGTGTGGAGGAGGCCTCACTGCTGCAGTGGTCTATGTGAGTATCTCCCATTTCTCTGTTCATTTTCACCATAATTTTTCTACCTGGTGAACCTCGAAGTCTGTATTTCATGCTTGCGTCCTTCCACCATGTCCTCTAAATGCATTTGGGTCATTGCTTTGCTCCGTTTTATTTTATTTTTTATTTTTTAAAGAAAGTAAGGGTAATAATGATTCTTCAAGAGTTGTTTCCACAAACGCATGAGCATTGGTACAATTATTAATAAATTGAGCATCTAGAAGTAGCCTACTCAAATGACTATTCACACCATTTTCTACACAATTTTTTGGTCATTCCCCCCCCCCCCCTTCCAATAAACCCTTCTCACGGGGGCCATTTTGTGTGGAAAAGGCAGGGTTAACACTGGTGCAAGCAAAACACTAATGAGGGTTTCAAACTTCCATGATTGGAATGTGGAAACCGTCATTAGTGTTTTGCTCGCACATGTATTTATTCTGCCTTTTCGACACAAAATGGCCCCCGTGAAAAGGGTCTATAGAGGGTATGATGCACGTGATGTCACAGAGGCGGAAGTCACTGCAGGGTCACGCCCACTGAGTGGCAGCAAGAGTGAGCTTGAATGCAGTAATCAGCCTATAGATAACTGGCACCTGCTGCTCAGGGAGGAACCTGCTGAATGTTTTGCCACTCAGTCCCGATAGACCCTTTTCCCCGGGGGCCATTTTGTCTCGAAAAGGCAGGGTAAACACAGGTGCAAGCAAAACACTAATGAGGGTTTCCAACTTCCATTATTGTAAGTTGGAAAGCCTCATTAGTGTTTTGCTTGCACCTGTGTTTACCCTGCCTTTTTGACACAAAATGGCCCCCGTGAAAAGGGTTATAGAAGGGGGCGTGTTCCAGTGGGAAAGTGATGTCCGTGCATACCCTCTATTGTTTATATGATGTGCATCTTGGGACCCAACCGTAGGTCAGAGCTGTGCTGTACTTTCCTCTGAAAGAAAATGGCTGCTGTGTGACCAGGGCCATAGATGGAAGGCACATAAAGGTTCATTGTGCGTTCTGGCAAACGTGGTCATTTGTTACTTTCTACAGACCTCTATTGACATGGTCGATTTATTCAGTTGGAGCGGGCGGAAGTGTTGCTTTAAATGAATCAGAATCCTGCATGCAGGGTTTTTAGCAACGCGCATGTTGTTTATGTTGGAGAAAATGGCGGTGTAAGGTGGCCATTTTGTATTTCTGTTAAGGTCACACGTCCATCTTTTTGCCCCCCCTCCCTCCACAGGCCTACAAGACGGTCACTGGTGATAGTGAGAGGTATGACGACAGACTTGCCGACATGGGCTCCAAGACGACGGGTGAGTAGGACTAGCTGCTCGCATAAACACACTCTGACTCCTCAATATGAATGTATTACGGCCCACACGTATTATATTATCATATTTGAGTAATTTCGGAATAGTTTCACTCACTGAAACGTAACCTTCAGCTCAGACTTTCTCTAGCTGGCTCGTCTGCTCGGCAACGAAAGCACAATAACCTGTGGAATCCACAGGATGCCACCCAAATATCAGTCATGGTAGACTGGTCACTCTCAATAGGTTAATCTTGCCTGTCCACTTTGATTTCTGTCTGGCAATTCTTTGTCTGTTCAGCCAGTTTGGGGCCTGGAGGGATGATGGGCTGTGTGCCCAGACCAGATAACTAGTCTGTCACGGGGGTTAGCTTACTGCTACATTCTGTTTGAGAAAGTTACATCTAGTTTAAAAAATAGTCCCTGTGCTGCCCATATATTACTTAAGACTGACTGGACAATGATTACTGTGGATGGGAATGTGCTGAGAGAAATCTGGCCTCCAGACAGTGATTGTGATCAAGGATCATCTTGTCTAAACACATGAATCTCTATGAATACACAACACAGGACTAGGACCTCATGTACTGCGATTGAATGTTCCTTCAGATGCACAAGCAGATGACGACTAGTTATGCGTTTGTTTTGTTTAACTTGGCTGCCAAGTGATTCGCCAATTAACTGTGGAGTTCCGTTTAGGGTCATGAATTAACATTCATCTCCATTTCAATGTGATGGGTTTTCATGGGCAGTGAGTGAAACAATGCAAAACACTGCAAACTGTTGCTGCTATACTTGTTGCACTGCAGCAATGTGACATTTTCATTGCGAGAATTATTGAATTAATTTAATTAATCAACTTTCATCACAAACTCTTTGTTTTGTTACATACAACTTTCTCTAATGAAAATACCATGTTTTGGCATGTAATTCCAGTGTCTATATACTATATTTTCCAATAAATAATAGTTTTAGGTTTTATCTATTTATAATGCTTGTTTAGTATGGTCTGTCCCTGACTGAAAAAGTGTAGTTTGCATTAAGGACTGGGGAACTACTTTTTCTGCTTCGTTCCACATTTGAGTTTAATGTTTTAGTGACAGCTGGGTTTTCCGTCACACCATTTAACACGCCCACAATGGAAACAGAATGCCTCGTTTCTAAAGTCCACAGAACATTTCTTCATGTGTAAGAGTGTTTGTTTTGGTTCCCTCTTTAGATTACTTTTGCTTTAGTTCTACCCATTAGTTTTCAAAAAATTTCTAAAAGAACGACTCTGGTGGGACTCGAACCCACAGCCTTTGAATCACTCCTCCTGTGTTTGACTAGAAGTCCAATGCGCTATCCATTGCGCCACAGAGCCGTTTCCTTAGCAGGCAGTCAGACCGGCTCTAAACGGGAGGAGCCACAGACAACAGCAGCATGTGTTGTTACACAGGCACTTTCCTTTCCTCTGGTCTTTATGTCTGGTGGAAGCCAGCGAGTTTTTCCATAATCTGCTTCTAGTATTTCCTTGTTTTTAAACTGGTAATGTAATAAAATGTCCCTCCTAAATGGGTTGAAAACATGATCAAACCTGGAAACGGTTCAATGGGCCACTTTCTTTTTCAGAGTTTTTGACTCTGAAGAAGACGCAGTGTGCGTTGAAACATCAGTCTTTGCACCTTATTAAATGTATTTAAAGTGATTTTGTGTGCTCCAGTCCTCTCTTTGGCTTCAGTCTAATTGGCCCATTGAACCGTTTCCAGTATTTTGTCCTGTTCTGAGAGCAACGACCTCCCTCTGTGGAGGGGTTGAAGCGCAAAATTTCTTCTACATGATAAAAACCTGTTAAATGTTGTTGCATTATCCAGTAATTTATTACATTATACATTTACATATGTATACAATTGAGTATGTGGACTTTGTCTGTCTGTTTGTTTCAAGTTCTGTGTTCGGCCACAGCTATGCCGTTTTACGTGCCATCGGGCTGAAACCTTCAGGGTGTGTAAAGGGCACCCGTGCGGGTGACCGGACTAGGGCTGGGTTAAAAAATTGATTCTCAGATTTTTTATCTATTTTAATTTTAATCCTTTGATATCAATTCATATGTCCAGAGATCGATTTTCTTTATTATTATTATTATTATTATTATTATTATTATTATTATTATTATTATTTTATTTTTTTAATAAACAGGGTATAATATTATAGGCTGTGTGTGGTAGTTGAAACATAGTTTCAAGTTAACGTTTATTTAGGTTTGTAGTTCAAACAAAAACATAAATACTGTAGGCTACATAAATGGAAATGTTTGATCATTAATATCTACTTTTAGAAATGTATATAGGCTGAAATCAAATCACTGTGCATAATTGTGAAAGTGTCTTTATTGACGGATGAAAAGGCTGTTATTTACCCTTTGTCACCACCTGGGGCGTGTACTACGAAGCTAGTTTAACAGATCCGCGATAAGTCCCTTTGATCTGGTTTGACTGAACAGGATCAAAGCTATCTAGTTTAAGGATACTACGACGCTGGTTTTCTAGTCGATAACTGAAGCTGGGATCTGCCTGTGCACGCGCACGTTTTTCGCTCGTGCACAGGCGCGCGTCCACGCGAAAGAGGTGCGCTAGCCAATCACATTATGAACAGCTGAGTTGATCCACGCCCACACCCATTTCCACACCCATTTCTTCGTTCAATGAAAGCGCAGTGCATGATCAGAGTTTTAGCGGATATTTAATGTATCCGCGATTTAATGTCAGAATGAAAATCCGCGTTGGATAGTCTGCTGAAGGGCTGTCTAAAGCAGCAGCTTGTATTCACATCAGTCATTTGATTTACTTTGATCAGCGATTTCTGTCTGATACAGCTGCATTGATACAGCAGCAACAAATGTAAATGTGTAATCTCAGTCTATACATTTCCACAATCTGTAAGCCTATTTAGACCATAGATTTAGAAACGCATGCTCAATGAATAATGATTTCTATCACTCATGTGTGTGGTTGCACTGATCGAATAATTCATATATAAAATAGCCTAGTATAAAGCCTAATAGCCTACTATAAAAGAGAAAACTGCTGAACTGAATTGAGACGATGCGGGCATAGTTATCATTGATAAAAACTAGCCTATTTTTGCTCATATATTGGAATACAGCCTACAGGACACAGTTCCAGCTGAAAGATGCAAGAATAGCCTGCATATTTAGTATTGGGGCTATTCCATATTTATCCCATATATATGTATAGGCTTTTCTGGCATGTAGGAGAATATCACCCTCACTCCATTTGAGGGTCCGTTCATGATATGCGCCGCGGTGATTAATAGTGATCATATTTCTCCACGCATCGTTGAGCTGTTAAGACATAAAGTGGTAAGTAGGCTTAATTTAATTATGTAGCCTACAGAGCCACGAATGTTTTGCTTGTTCTATTCTCAGTTGACTGCAATCTATTTTTCATATGGCGATCTTATGAATGGTGAGTGACTCCAGAGAGCCGATATTATATGGGTCTCTCATGGATTTTGATCTTATCCTCTGAAGCTAACCTGGTCGCGACCAGGTTAGCTTTGCAGCGTCAGTTGCCATGGTGATTGAAAGTTAACTTGCTTTGTAGTACGGCTAAACCAGGTTTAAACTCAAACTTACTCGGATAAGGCATTAAACTAGCTTCGTAGTACAGGCTACTGGTGAGTAAATATATGTGTAACTAAAACCATTAAAATTGACAACCGGTCCACAACTTTTTTTCCCCATGTATCTACCGGTCCTTGGTGCAAAAAAGGTTGGGAACCCCTATGTTACATAACTGGACAATCATGTAATTCAGGTTACAGCTTAAAAAACATGTTTTAGTATCACTAACCAAATCGATATTGAAATTAATCGAATTGGAATCGAATCGGGATTAATCGATTCAGAACCTTGTGAATCGGAATCGAATCAATTCTTTAAATTTGAACCAATACCCAGCCCTAGACCGGACGGAGCCAGATTTTTTAATTAGGCTAATTAGCTAATGATGTGATGTCATCAGTGATGTCACATTGGTGCGCGTGCACACACAAGGAGGCATTGTGACAAGACTGATCAGTGATGTCACACACACGGAGGCATTGTGACAAGACTGATCAGTGATGTCATAGGGGGGCACACACTGATGTCTTCAGTGATATCATAATGAGCACACACACGCACACAAGGAGGCATTGTGACATCACTGATGCAATAACATTTAGTGAGCAACACACGCGCGAGCCAATAGGGCAGGCGAGGCCGAGCTACGGGCGAATTTCTTGGTATCCTCTGATGTTGAGGGCCGTAACATTGTGCTTGGGGCATTAAACTTTGATAAACATTGCCTTGCATTCCCCAGGAAAACTCATTAAGGCACAAAACCCAAGACACCAAAGCCTGATATTTACCATTTGTTATACAACAAATCAAATGTGTTCTGCTGTTGTCTTCATGCATTTCTCCCAACCCCTTTTCTCCCTTCTGTCTTGACCATCAGCAGCTGCTCCAGCTGAGGCGGCACCCGAGGCCGTACCTGCCGCAGCGGAACCCGCCGTGGTGGAGGAGGCGGCACCGGCCGCAGAGCCCGTGGCCGAGCCCGCCTCTGCTCCTGCAGAACCCGAAGCTCCAGCTGCAGAACCTGAAGCTCCAGCTGCAGAACCTGTGGCAGAGACCGTCGCTGAACCCGTCGTCGAGGCAGTTCCTGAGGTAGCGGCTGCCCCGGATCTTGCGGAGGTCATTGCTGAGGTTGCAGCTGAACCGGCGGTCGCAGAAGAGGCTGCTCCACCTGTCGCAGTAGAGGCGGTCGCCGAAGCGCCTGTCGTCGCAGTAGAAGAGGTCGCCGAAGCGCCTGTCGTCGCAGTAGAGGAGGTCGCCGAAGCGCCTGTCGTCGCAGTAGAGGAGGTCGCCGAGGCGGCTCCTGCCGTCGTGGAAGCGGTCGCTGTGGAGGAAGCGCCGGCCGAGGCCCCCGCAGCTGAGAGTGCTGGTACGGCAGCAGTAGAGGAAGTCCCTCCCCCTCCCCCTGCTGAGGTAGAGACTGGCGTTGCAGCCCCCGAGGCTGAGGCCGCCCCCGCTGCTGAGGTGGCCGCATAAGGCTTTGGCGGTCCGAGGTTCAGCCAGCCGGGAGGTCTAGAGCTTAACTGTGTTGTGTCCCACTTCCTTCGCCCAGGAAATTGGACTTGTGAACCCCTTTTTTTCCTTTAAAGATGTAAAAATAATTCAAATAAATACCAGAGGCAAACGGATTTTGTTTTTCACTTGCAGCTGGTTAATGCATGACTGTTAGGGGTCCATCAGTCCAGTTTTTGGGTGCCCTTCCCCTTATGTCAACCCACCCGGAACAGACCCAAACCATAGCATTTGACGTTTAGTTGCAAAGTCAGATCACGTTATTAAAGCCACTTAAATTCTCTTGGGAAAATTCAATTTCTGTAGCAATTCTCAACTCATCGCCAGAGCAAATGATGGTTTGGCTGCTGTCCATGCAGTTGTGTGGAAGTGTTGAATTGTGGGTACAAGGGATAGAACTAAGTGTTGATGAATGTAACTCATGTTGTCCTGACGATCTGTAAAGATATTCCAAGTGCTCTTTGAAACGGGACGTAAGCGTGCATCTTGTTCCTTCACTTGCCTGAAATATAAAAATGGCGGACATGACTTCTCCCCTTCCTTAGCAAATTGTTAGTCGGCTATCGTTTTCAACAGTCGTATCCAGCTTAGCAGCTCTCTTGTCAGATAAAGCTGTATGTGGGGCGTCATAACCCCCCTGAATCTTAAAACTTATGACCGGTTATGCTTACTATGCAAATGGTAGATCTACTGTATATGAGGTTGAGGAGGCAGTGCGTTTGTTGATTCTTTATCTTATTGTAAAATGTGACCAAAAACCTGCTAGCTCCTTTTCCTCCAGCACTTTTCTACTTTTCTTCTCTCAGATAAAAAGCTATTTACCCAAACTCGACTCCAGAGTAAGAAGGGTTAAAATGGTGGCGTACTCATAATCTGTCATGGCTGCACAGTGCACACTGTGAAAATGCCTTTGTTGATCATACACATTTATTGTAGTCATTTGGTCAAATTGAAATCCTCATACAGCACTTAGGCTGGCTTTACACGGTGGAGCTTTCACGCAACTTTAGTTGGTTGAAACAGAGGTGAAACTTAAGTTGCAAATGATTTGCATGGTCTAAAGCCCTCTGCAACCCACTTTAAACTTGTCTGAAACTCAGCTGCAACAGTTGCAAAACTCACAGCTTTGTGAAACTAGTTTCATCCAGCCAATTCAAAACACTGATATGTAGGCTATTGATGCATGGACAGCCATAATGAAAAGAAGTGACCAGCCAGTGGCAGAAGAAAACCTGATCCAACACGTCTGGATTGATATTCTGTCCAGCTAGAAAACGATACAAAATATGATACAAAGATGCAAGTTACAATGAATGAATGACACTCCACTTGATACAGTAATTACTGTAGCAAGAGAGCGAAGGAAAAACAATGACAAATGAAACCCTACCAATCTAGCTAGCTTATTTTAGTTAAACAAACTACTGTGTTGCATGAGACTTGATCATTTTTGAATTTGTATTTTGAATGTCAAGTTGCATGAAAATTGTTTCATGCAATTTGCAACCTGCAACAATAGTTGCCTGAAAGTTTCACTGTGTAAAGCCAGACTTACAGGAGTCAAACAGACCTTTTGAATGCACCTATTGAGTTGAACCTGACTGCGTTTCGCTCCCGTACTTCTGCTTCTTTTACTACAGAATCACCATTTGATCCTTCTCCCGTCCGAGTAGGCTGCTCGTTTAGGGCAAGCACACGTCAACATATTCCCACCGCTACACTAAGCTTGGACCCATTGGAAATGTGCACCCACTTAATCCAACCGACCATGTGACTTGCCTTATCACTTATGTTAATAACGAAGCCTGAACCTGCCACCTTTTTGTAGATCAGATTCACCACCAATTTACCAGCCACATACAACTGTAGCATTTGGGCTTCACACATCAGACCATACGAACATGCTGACCATCTGTGTAACTAGCCGTTTGACCCCTTTTCTGTGGTGTTGTCTCTTCACTGTGAATTTAAATCTTCAAGGGAACACTAGAAACCGCTTTCACCTTTATCTCCAAGCATTGGATGTTTCATACTTTGTTTTCAAGTTTGTCATTTATGACTAATACATATTAGTGTTTGATCTAAGAATGAAGCATCAGTGAATAAGGGAAGTTGAAGTTGTTCAATAAAGACATTGTCGTTCTTTTTTGGTCCTATATTGCATTTTTTCCCCCCTTTCATTGTGACTGAGGGTTTAAAAAAAAAGAAAGGGTCCCCTGCATGTATTGTTGGACCATTCTGGATTTTTGCCCCTCACTTGTTTCGTAACACTTTTGTAGGCTGTAGAACAATGAAATAACGCTATGGCTAATATTGATTCAGAATCGATATCTAATCTTGTATATGATTCAGAAGTCAACCTTTGTCAAACTGTTGCCAAACCAGGTACTGGCTGCTTGATGTGTGCCTGAGTCCCTCCAACACTTCTCCTACACCCTGCCCCTATCTTAGTCCTTGTTGGATGTACAATGTGTTTGAGTAATGCTTCTGTAGAGACCATGTGTTTGAGTAATGCTTATGTAGAGACCATGTGTTTGAGTAATGCTTCTGTAGAGACCATGTGTTTGAGTAATGCTGTAGAGACCGGAGGATCCCGGTGCCATGTTCATGCCCCTTTGCATTTGAGTTAAGTTCAGATGACAGCTGACATTATTTGGCACAGTTTACAGTGGAATGCCCTGTACTCCACTTCGTTCCTTCTCGTCACATCTGGAAAGCAAGCCGATCAACCTCGCCAAACTTCTGATCACTTTGCCTGTAAGTGTTACGAGCTGCAGGCAGTAAGTAACCAGCTAAAAACCATGGCTAATGGATGTGCAGAGACTTTAAGAAGTCTCTCTGCAAGCACTTAAAAGTGCATCATGTTGCTGCTACGAAATAGCTTTTGCTTCTGTCTCTTCCATTGTTTGTCTTTAGACATTTTGACGTGGAGGTTTTGACTAATCCTAGATTGCCAAACTTGTCCTGATTCTCAGCAGGTTGTGGGTGTCAACCTAGCAGATGACCTTTTGACATCCTACCACTTTGTCCCACCATTCTGAATTTATTATTACTTTACACTAACGAGGTAGAAATGCCATAACTAATACATTTTGAAAGCCTTGTTGAGTTAAAAAAAAACATCCACATCTAGCATCAATCCATGTCAAAGAAATTAGTGGTCTATCAATATTGAATGTGATCAAAAACATCTTGAATTATGGCATTGGCAAACACCCAAACCCATATTTTTAGTAGCTGCATTGGAGCGATCACAAGATGCATGTAAGCTAAGCATTGTTATCTATGACAAATGTACATGTTTCAAACTTTATTTGAAAGGTTACAAGACATGGGGCATAAACTGGCTGAGTAGTCTCCTGTAGAGCATTTCCTGAACCAATGGTGATTTATACCGCCCAGAAGGTAAGTGGAATTTCTTTTTACAAAACAACACAATACAAAATCACGCAAGGATTAATCCAAGCATTACTGAAGTGTTTAAAGATCACATTGTGAGTTGTATCTGCTCTGTGTATAAGCCATATTACACACTGCAGTAGAGATTTACCAGCTGTAATGTTTCAGAGGGAAATCACAGTACGGTCCATAGTTAAAATATACAATAAATCCTATATAGTATAGTAGTGCATTGCAGAATTTACAGTAGAACCCTTAGAATGCAACATCATACAGCAGTTACAATATTGGTGTGGTGCTGCTGGACTTATGATAGATGAGAATACATCAATCCTGTCCATGAAGCTCAACTAGGCCTTTATAGCCATCATGCTTTGGGGCTATTTGAGTGTGTGAACTCAAATTCTCCGTGTATCTCAAAACCATTACTTTGTATCCCCTTTTCTCCATCAGAGTCTATGCCACACCTAACAGCTGTGAAGATGCTGGCTGACTCTTCATTTGAAATTGTGGTGGCTTCCGTTGGAGAGACCAGCATAGTCGAAGCCGTCCAGCAAATGGAAGAAGATGGGAAGGCACCCCAAACTTTGGAATCCACAGTGGACGGGATACAATCAGAAGTCCTCAATGCAACCGAAGAGGAAGAAGCAGCAGAAGAAGCAGTAGCTGAAGCGGCAGCTCTACCTGAAGCTGATGAAGCGGCTGTTGTAGTAAATGAGGAGGAGCCCAAGTCTGTGGAAGCTCCTGCTGTTGACCCCCCCGGTGAGGAAGTGGCTACCACAGAAGATGCAGAGGAGTTGATTGCAGAGGATCCACCTGCTCCCGCTGCAGCAGATGAGGAGGAGGAGGCAGCTGCACCTCCTTATGAAGAAGCTAGAGATGCAGCACCTGCAGTGGAGGAAGCAGGTGAGGCTCAGACTCCAGGCCCTGAAGAGGCTGCCTCTTCTCTGGAGGCCTCCCTGGAAGAGCCTGCCCCCACGGAGGAAGCGGCACCTGTTGAGGAGGCTACCCTCAATGAAGAAGCTGCTCCAGTGGACGAGGCAGCTCCAGCTGAGAAGGCCCCTGATGCTGAAATGTCAGTTGAAGAGGCCGCAGTCGAAACCCCAGAGGAGGCGGTTGAGGATGCACCAGCACACGAAGAAGCCGCACCAGCTGTGGACACAAATCAGGTGGCAGTAGCCTCCACTGGATCAGGCTTGGAGGTCCTTCCAGCTGCTGAACCAGAATCAACATCAGAGGCACCAGTGAAGGAGGTCAAGCACTGCCACTCTGCTCCATCAGCAGAAGAGGAGGTGGCGCCACCTGCTGCCCAGGGAGTGCAGGGGGAGCAGCTGGCCAGTGAGGGAGTCATGGATATAGCAGAGGAGGACAAGGAGGCACTGGTGGAAGAAGGACAAAGTAAGAACACAAACACAACACAAATATGTTTGTGTGTCTGGGTTTCTGTCATGTTCTGCTATTTTGGGATCCTGAGATGGATTGGAAAGACAGTCGCATATTACAGAGAGAAGCACATTGCCTGTGTGCAGAAATGCATTATAATGGACAATTGTCAGTGGTTATACCAGTGGTTCTCAACCTAGGCTCCAGGGACCACCAGGAGTCCTTCAAGGCCAAGGGTATTCCAAGGGGTCCTCAGCAAACTGATTACCCTTCAACGTTATTTCATTTACAAGAAGTTACAACAATTAAAGAATGTAGAACAATGACTGTTTCCATCACAGTTTCACTGTTATCTGTCTACCTAAAATACAGACAGTCATGGAATTCTGCACAAAATCATATCTAACAATAACAATATTCTCAGATTTGGGTTTGATAGACAAAATCTCATGAAATAGGGTTCTGTTGCTCTAATGTGGCCTAATCGAGGGGTCCTTGATATGAAACAGGTTGAGATTCACATATAGATGACTAGATGATCAGATTCTGATCAAATGACCAGATTCAGATAAATCCTGATTCAGGAGAAGCACAAGAATAAGTCACGGTAAAGCCGACAATGTTGTTGAATGGATTATCATGTCCATTTTGCGTCATCTGAGACTATTCTATTTCTGCCTGTATCCACAGTGTCACAGCCGTCTATATGGACTGTAAAAAGCTGCTCAGTGATGTAATAGTACAGTTGAGAAGGTAAAGAGTTAAAAAGAGACATAGAAACACAGCTGTCTGTAGGACCGCATAGAACTAGACATAGTAGAATGGACATAGCAGGGGCGATGAGGGTAGTGTGAATCAGTGTGAATCATATTGGCTCATTATGGTTTTTTTAAGAGCTCGCTACAAAATCTGCTGCTGGCTGAAATTGACTGAATCCTGTATTAGAGACGATAGTGGATAACACATGTTGGGAAGACTGCACAGATGTGTAACATACTGTATGTCCATTCTACTTCAGATTCTATGATAAGAACTATAGGTAGTGGTCCCTAAATGAGTTGTAATACAGTATAGTCATGTATTTACTCAACAAAACTATTGTTGTTTTTGATCGTTTCAGCCACACAGTTGATGGCGATGGAGGCGGCCCAGTCGTGAGATGAAGACAGCCAGATGTGCCAAAACATTCACCTATCTGTCAGTCAAGCCAGGATGACCAATGACAAGTACATCAAGAGTATAATTACTTATGGGTTGAATGATTGTCTCCTTTCTTGAATCTATAATGCTTTAATGTTTCTGTTCTCTTTCTGTTCCTGTTTCTGTCCATGTTGTTTATTACAGCAGGAGGACATCTTTGTAAGGTTTTGGATTGTTGCACTTCCTGCTGTTTATCCCTGTGGAAATGTATCAGTATGAAATATATTCCCATTATCTTTCACTTCCTCCAGGTGCCACTATTGCAAAGCTTTTCATGACCAGTTGAATGTAACCTAAGTTTCTTGATAGGCGGTGAATTGTTAGAATGGAAGTGGTTAGTTTTTGTAATTACCCTAATCTTGTGTTAGAGTTTTTGATTAAAGCAAAAAATAAAGAATAATCCAATAAAAGGGTCCTGTGGATACTCTTTTCAACACAATAGACGGTTGTTTTTAAACAAAGGATTTGGTTTATTGTAGTCAAAGTTAATCAACTTTGTTATAAATATATGAAACCAAAAAAGGCTACTTTAGGAAGAATGTAATTTTCTTCATTGTTCAATATCTTTAGTCGGTTTAATGTAGAATAACATTGAGCTAATATCATTGGGGGTGGGGAATGCAACTTAAATCTTGTCACTGGCTTTACACACCTCTGCAATGTACCATGAAGTATAGGCAAGAAAGAACACACATTGGAATCTCCCTTTTCAGCCTGTTTCTGCAGGTCTACACACAAAGATCTGGGAGGCATAACAGCCTGAACAAATCATAACTGGCACTCCTAAATCTACAGTTTGCCTGCTCAGCAGCTGGAAGACCAACATCAGAGATGAGAGAGAGACAGGTCACACTTCTACAGTCACACTTCTACAGTCGTGTGTGTGTGTGTGTGTGTGTGTGTGTGTGTGTGTGTGTGTGTGTGTGTGTGTGTGTGTGTGTGTGTGTCTGTGTCTGTGTCTGTGTCTGTGTGTGTGTGTGTGTGTGTGTGTGTGTGTGTGTGTGTGTGTGTGTGTGTGTGTGTGGGTGTGTGTGTGTAGGAATGGCATTATAATCAGTCCGTATTTGCCAAAGAGAGGGTTTGGAGGCACAGGGACAGACAGTGCTTGCATCGTTTAGTTTCATTGTGATACTCTCAAATTAACCATTCATAAAACATGAACTATATATCTGGGGTGTGTTTGATTTCACAATAGTGTGACGCAATTAAAAACCTGAACAATCAAATTACAGTAAAATATGAAACATACAGAATAACTACAGATAGTGCTGGATGCAGCAGATACCTGCCTACTGTAGAATGGTGGAGTCCAGTTACATTATGTCTACTTAAACAGAACTTAAACAGCCCCTCCAGACATTAAAATAATTATATTATTATTAGTTGGAGAGGAAAAATGAATTATACTTCAGTACCCCCCGATCGGTAGCCGAGTTAATTTCAAATATCTTTGTGCACTAGGCCTACAAATAAAGAGATATATATAGATAACAGTTGACATCAGTTTTGCTGCATTCTCTTCTGCTCAACCAATGGTCACTATCAACATGATAGCCCTAACGTTTATACGTATCTGTATAAGCGCTGTTGCACGGTGCTGGTGAATGTCAGATTAGTTTATTGACCACTTGGTGGAGACAAATACTTTATTTTGATCTGTTGGCTAACATTCTGGTTATTAGCTCTTTAGGAGAGTTGTGTTCATCACTGGTATAATTAAGACAGAGCAAGAAAATGAATAGAACATAATCAACTATACTTGTAGCCACACATGTTTGGTTATAGTTTATGGAGTAGAGATTAAGTCAAACAAAGGGATAAACGTGTTTCCAAAACTCGGCCAAAGAAAAAGAGGGGAAGTTTAGTCCAAAGAGGATTTATGGTTTATTATTCTACGACGTGACGTCACGAGTGTCATTCGCGAGAACAAGCAAGTGAACTGACAACAGGCTTTGACCTCCATTAATGGAGGGACAGCCCCTCTTTACCAGCTGTATCCATTGTCCCATACAAAGAACTGTATCGTCTGTCTGGTGGTTTCGGGGCATCACGGAGACAAACAAACAGCTACAGTAACGATAGCATTGGAAGAGCTAGCCTTAGCTTCAGCTTGACAGGAGACAGCAGGATCGAAGCCCGTCCGGAGAGGAGAGCTTTCAAACTGGATGTCACACACAGTGACAGCGCACTAAGCTCAACTTGTCTGAAAACGCATTCATCCAGCATCACCGAGCAAGAAGAAGACTTCCAAGGTGTAAGGTCAGGTGAGCTGATCTAACAAACGTTAGCCAACGTTCTGCTGCCTTCTTCTGACAGCTCAAACAGCTAATTCAGCTAACGTTAGCTAACATTAGCTAAGTTTGGTTGATGTCAGTTGCCATATTATTCCGCTCATGCTGACGGGAGTTAGCAGGCAAAACAATCTATTTCTAGCCAGATTGCTGCTTTTGAACAATGTGCACTCAATACATTGTGGATTTGGTGCTTTTTGTGCATTTGGTTTGGGTTTTGCAGAAAGATTCATAGCCTGCTAGTTAGGTTAACTAACGTTACATTATTTACGAGATAGCTGCCTGGCTAATAATTCATTGGTCAGGCTCGCTGCATTAAAGATCAAAGGTATTATTGCAACAGTAAGGTCCCTTTCTGGCTTGCTGTAGTGTGCATGCCTGACATAATCTTGCTTTCCATTCGTAACCAATACAAACAAGCAACTGCTGAGTGACTGCAGGCAGGGGTGGATGTGGATCCCTGTACTAGCAAGACCGTTCACAAGACCCTGCCTCTCTGTATGAAGTAGCTAGTTACTAACCTAATCAAACTAAACTAGCTTCAACACACTTTGTAGAACACAGCATGTACATATAAACTAGTGCCAGCTAGGACACTGCCACTGATGCCATGCCAGCTTAATCTGGTAATACTATAGCTATATCTCGTTGCTTGTTCAAAGTTTCATCTAGAAAAAAGACTGCTGTTAGAACCTGCTTCCTTCACCCTGCTGCCTGTCTGGCACCCATAATGGACCCTGAAAGGTCCCATATCATGCTATTTTAACTGTATAAAGCATGTCTCAGGGGTCTTTAAAACAAGGTTATGAATTATGTTGCAAAAAAACAACAATTCAAATCCAGCCTCTGTGGGTCTTCTCTATGTGCTCTGTCTCTCCCCTCATTAACTACGCACTGTTTTGATAAGATAAGACGATCTTTTGGGATAGATCCATCTTCGGTGCAGGTAATTGTTTTCTGTAAATGTTTCCATTCTACACAGCACAGCTATGCTACAGACAACAAGGTTTGCTCTTCCACATTCAGTTGGCGGGGTGGCGCTGTGAGCGGGCAAATTAAGTTAGTGTTACTTTGTGATGTCATAAAGTCACAGAAGTCAAAACGACTCGTTTGGAGGCACTTTTTCCTTACATGGCTGGTGTGGCTTCATCTGGGGGCCATGTGTTTTGAACCTTCCATGATGTGTCTATAGCACACCCAAGTCCTTTTTATAATCAAAGAAGCAAGGACATCTTGTTTTACACAGGATGGCACCAGGGTGGGATTTACATGGAGGCCATGGCCACCGTTGCCCCTCCCTCTGGCCGTGATGCCCTGTGATCCTGATCCCTAAGGCCACCTTGGCAGTGCCCTGCTACCAGCCTGCTACTGTCAGTTGCTTTAAAATAATCAGTGGTCTCAGTTTAATGTAGCCTGCCCTATGCAAAGGATGTGTAATTGGCTATTTTTTTATTATTATTATTTTTTAAATCGCTCTTCACAGTGTCAATAATAGAGCAATCGCCTTTCTGCCCTGGCATGTGGTCTTGTGCCCTAAACGCTGAAGGCCCGATGGCCCTGCCCCTAAAATGACGAAATCCCCACCGTGGATGGGACCTTAATTGAGTTCATGTGGTGGACGGTGATAATAAAGTGACAAATGTATGTAAGAGTTGGCATCATGTGCCAGGCGCTCTCAACCTGCTGCCAGTGCCTCAACCCGCTGCCAGTGCCTCCTCCCCTTTGCTGTATTTTGCATTGGACCGTTAGTGCTTTGTGCTGGTAAATGATTCACCAGCTTGCCGCTTGCCCAGCCCATGTCTCCTCTGGTCTAAGCAACAGTGAGCGCACCAGTTGAACGCTGCCCTGAAGCTTTGCTGTTGGCCAGTCTGCAGCGCTGCTTGAATGTTTTGTGTTGGAGCTGATGAGAGAGGGGCTGTAGGGCAGGCAAACACACACACACACACACACACACACACACACACACACCAAGCGCCAGGGTTGGGTTACCATGGCGACTGGATGGATGGGGGATGATGGGGAACAGGAGAGGTGGGGGATTGCTAATAAAAGCAAACCATGGATGTCAAGCAGTGGGACAGGTGTAGAGTCTGTGTGTGTGTGTGTGTGTGTGTGTGTGTGTGTGTGTGTGTGTGTGTGTGTGTGTGTGTGTGTGTGTGTGTGTGTGTGTGTGTGTGTGTGGTGGAAGGGGACGCACTCACCTGGAGGGTGATTGCCAAAATGAGTCATATCTATATTTAGGATATAGGATCGTATTAGATGCCTGGGGGCTGTGATCTGGCAATGCACAGAAGGCTTCACTGTACTCCTCTTTGAATGATGAGAGCCTGAACCTGACAGTGTAAATGCAAAAAGTCATAACTTGACTAGATGAAACTGAGGCGCAGCCGTGTTTGTGTGTGTGTGTGTGTGTGTGTGTGTGTGTGTGTGTGTGTGAGTGAAGGGAGGGGGAGGGTGAGGGTCAAATAGAACCTGAGGTCATACTTGCTGTGTATTTACGTGTCGTGTGTGTGTGTGTGTGTGTGTGTGTGTGTGTGTGTGTGTGTGTTAAAAGGGCAGGGCACAAGGCAGGGCGTTGTATCGTTAGCAGCCCCAGTTACTTGGAACAAAAGCTCTGTTGTTGAAAGATCATGTGATGTCTGTGTGTGTGTGTGTGTGTGTGTGTGTGTGTGCGTTCGTTCCACCCTGGTCATGTGATCCGGGGGCAGGGCTCGGGCTGAGAAGTGCTGAGTCGCTCTGAGAGGTTCCTTCCACTGCATGGAACAGGCAGGCTGTAAGCGTGCAGGCAGAGAGAAGAGGAGGATGGATGGCTGGAAAGCAAGGCGACACAAGTCAAGTGGGATGTCAGACAGAAGGGGAGAGAGAGACAGACGGAGAGAGAGATGGAGGAACACTTCTCTCATTCCTTCATTCTCGTCCTCCACTTTTTGTGGATCTTTTCAAACGGCAGCGGAGTGTAGATGCCTACTCTGTGAGTATCATGGACTCCTGTGCGACACCAGTTTGGATTCTTCTCTCCCTTGTTGGAATGTGTCCATTCATTGGGATTTCATGGTGGGAAAGTTGGACTGTCAGAATTAATCTGCAGATTAAAGACTTTCTGATTGACTCGTCAGTCGGACTAATGGAGTCGAGCTCCCCCTCTGCTTTCACCCCGGTAATACAAAGTTAAAAGTACACGTTTATTTGCCTGTTTCTGACATGCTTTACTGATTTAATTCACATGTACATTTGGAGATATTTAGTGACTCTTATCCAGTATGACTTTCAGTGAGCGCTGTAGCGCTGCAGTAGGAGCTAATTCATTATTGTTATAACTAAAAGAACAAAGTGCAAGGGTCACATCAACTGCTGTCTTGTTTCTAGCAATGATCCATTCTTTCGCTTGGACCGTGCAAAGGGAAATCACATGCACATGCTGGCACTGGCAGTGTTTGAATGAAAGCCTTTGTTCAACATAATATAGGCCATTTACACCTGGCGCTAACATGGGTTTTCTGTGATCAGATTGCAATCAGATTGTGTTTTATCACTTGAAATGCCAGGTGTAAACACCCCCAAAACGCATTGAAGAAGGATTGCAATCTGATCGGCCAAACCACCTCCGGAGGTGGTCAGGGATGCATTGTGTACACATTGAACACAAGTGTAAATGCAATGTGTCCTCTCAATCTGGATACAGCAACTTTATGCGGATTGAGAGGACAACCATTTCTGCAATCAGATTGCAGAAAACGCATGTTAACGCCAGGTGTAAATGGCCGCTTAGTCTAGTTTGGACTTGGTTTAGGTGTGACTGGTGACATGGCAGCCGCATGTGGTTTAGGTGTGACTGGTGACATGGCAGCCACATGTGGTTTAGGTGTGACTGGTGACATGACAGCCACATGTGGTTTAGATGTGACTGTGGTGACATGGCAGCCACATGTGGTTTAGGTGTGACTGGTGACATGGCAGCCACATGTGGTTTAGGTGTGACTGGTGACATGGCAGCCACATGTGGTTTAGGTGTGACTGGTGACATGGCAGCCACATGTGGTTTAGATGTGACTGTGGTGACATGGCAGCCACATGTGGTTTAGGTGTGACTGGTGACATGGCAGCCACATGTGGTTTAGGTGTGACTGGTGACATGGCAGCCACATGTGGTTTAGGTGTGACTGGTGACATGGCAGCCACATGTGGTTTAGGTGTGACTGGTGACATGGCAGCCACATGTGGTTTAGGTGTGACTGGTGACATGGCAGCCACATGTGGTTTAGGTGTGACTGGTGACATGGCAGCCACATGTGGTTTAGGTGTGACTGGTGACATGGCAGCCACATGTGGTTTAGGTGTGACTGGTGACATGGCAGCCACATGTGGTTTAGATGTGACTGTGGTGACATGGCAGCCACATGTGGTTTAGGTGTGACTGGTGACATGGCAGCCACATGTGGTTTAGGTGTGACTGGTGACATGGCAGCCACATGTGGTTTAGGTGTGACTGGTGACATGGCAGCCACATGTGGTTTAGGTGTGACTGGTGACATGGCAGCCACATGTGGTTTAGGTGTGACTGGTGACATGGCAGCCACATGTGGTTTAGGTGTGACTGGTGACATGGCAGCCACATTCTTGCAGATCCTGTAATGCCCGTTTGAATGGAACTTGCAAGTCCTGTTTCAGATCCTCAACTGTGTGTGTGTGTGTGTGTGTGTGTGTGTGTGTGTGTGTGTGTGTGTGTGTGTGTCACTGACCCATTTCTGAACTCTCCATGGAATAGGAATATCAACTGTTGGAAGGTCAGACAATAGTGTGTGTGCAAGCATACATGTTCCCATCATTGTGGAAGGTAGAAAGTGAGGAAGAAATAGGGAGAGAACACAATGAGAAGGAGAGGAGGAACTTGCCCGACAAACAATCATCAGAGTCAGCGATAAATTAATACATTTCTCTCTGATTATGCCTAATAGCCTACATGTAGGCTGAAAAAAACACACAATAGGAAGGTCTATTTTAGGCCTCATGTTCAGCAAGGATACTAGCTAATGCATTGGCTGTGGTGAAAAAGTGACGTGACACACAAAACACACACAGGCTACAACTGTCTTTTTTTTGTGCCTGTTTTTGTGCCAGATAGGAGATGGAGGGCATGCCATAAGAGATGAATTGTGAAATATAAATATTCATAGGAAGCTCACTGGAAGGAGGAAGTGGATGGATCGGAGGGAGTTAGTTTAGTTTGACTGTAGAAAGTAAGGTGGCGTTCTGTGACTTGATGTCCTGCAGAATTAGCGGGAGTGTAAGTGGACTTTCAACCCTCCGATATAGACTCGAACATCGGCTAGCACCTTTCCCCTAAGGTCGATTGACTTGTAGCAACCCCATAAATGCCTTTATGCACGCAAACAAAAATAGCCAAGATTTGACATTTCATTCTCATGGTTTTAGATGTTATGTGTTTACAGTGACGGTTGCAAACTGTTCTCCCCTTTCGTAAAATGTAGAACGTCAAAACAGCCGTCTATCGGTCGCCATGGTGATGACTGCTTCCAACTCTTCCACTATAGACCAAATCACCGTGACGTCACCATGTAAACAACATTTACTTCCGGGTACCACTTCGGGAAGGCGGCAGGTTTAAATTTGCGTGTTGTCAAATAAATGCTGTCAAACTCTCGTTGTTTTCGGCCGACTACTTTCAATTTAAATGTTCAAACGGTTGGTAAACATGCTTGTCCGACGTATCTAGCCTTTCTTCTGTGTTTGTTTTATGTAGTGTTAGCTAGCTAATAACGTTTGTTTACAACTGTCAAACTCGCTGTTTTTTTGCAGACTCGTTAACGTTACGGTACAGACAGAGGCTACCAACAAGTAGTGTCAAATTTGGCGCCCCAAGTCTGTAAATTAATTTCTATCCTCCGATTCCTCTCCCTCCGAAGGCACCTTCACAGCTGCTGCGAGTGTAACTTGATTCAGAGTGACACTTGGTAGTGCGACTGCGGTAGGGGATGGTTTGGGATTGAGCCAACTAAGTGTGGATTTGCCCTACTGGTCGAGCACAACTCAGGGGGGAAAAACTCAGAACACTCAGAACAGTACAGTACTGGACTGTTTAGTGCAGCTTGGGGTCTCCGTCGAGCCTCAATTGCACACAGTGGCACTCCAGAAGCAGCCGCAGACAGTTTGACGGCAGCTGAAACTGTGGAGCTGTGCAGCAGTTTGGAAATATGTGGAGTTTTGTTTTTGGTGTAGTCTGCTTCTCAACTGACGGTGTGGTGATGGTTCACTGCTCAACAAGTGAGTGTGTATGTCATGCGGGTGCCTTGATGTCTCTGTGAGCTCTGGATGTGGGTGGATATACTGTATATTACTCTCTGCATGAACCTCTTCCCATCAAAGCAGAGTGTATCACTCTATAGATTAGTGTCTGCTGTATGCCATCAAAGCAGAGTGTATCACTCTATAGATGAGTGTCAAGAGTGTATCACTATAGATGAGTGTCAGAGTGTATCACTCTATAGATGAGTGTCAGAGTGTATCACTCTATAGATGAGTGTGAGAGTGTATCACTCTATAGATGAGTGTCAGAGTATCACTCTATAGATGAGTGTCTGCTGTATGCCATCAAAGCAGAGTGTATCACTCTATAGATGAGTGTCAAGAGTGTATCACTCTATAGATGAGTGTCAGAGTGTATCACTCTATAAATGAGTGTCAGAGTGTATCACTCTATAGATGAGTGTCAGAGTGTATCACTCTATAGATGAGTGTGAGAGTGTATCACTCTATAGAGAGAGTGTATATCACTCTATAGATGAGTGTGAGAGACGAGTGTATCACTTATAGATGAGTATCAGAGTGTATCACTCTGTAGATGAGTGTCAGAGTGTATCTCTTTATAGATGAGTGTCAGAGTGTATCTCTTTATAGATGAGTGTCAGATGTATCACTCTGTAGATGAGTGTCAGAGTGTATCTCTTTATAGATGAGTGTCAGAGTATATCTCTTTATAGATAAGTGTGAGAGTGTATCTCTTTATAGATAAGTGTCAGAGTATATCTCTTTATAGATAAGTGTGAGAGTGTATCTCTTTATAGATAAGTGTCAGAGTGTATCTCTTTATAGATAAGTGTCAGAGTATATCTCTTTATAGATGAGTGTGAGAGTGTATCTCTTTATAGATGAGTGTCAGAGTGTATCACTCTGTAGATGAGTGTCAGAGTGTATCACTCTGTAGATAAGTGTCAGAGTGTATCACTCTATAGATAAGTGTCAGATGTATCACTCTGTAGATAAGTGTCAGAGTATATCTCTTTATAGATGAGTGTCTGCTGAATGCCATTGAATAATTGAACAGAGGAGTTCCTCCGTAGCCGACACCATGTCTGAACAACAGCCCAGGATGACTTGTCAATTATACAGTAGTTCGAGTTCCTGGCAAGTCCTCCTACACAAACGTTAGAAGATGTGTGGTCAGGCCATAGACATGGTTCCCATGGTCATGGAAAACCTGGAAAAGTCATGGGATTTCCTAATCTTCTTTTCCAGTCCTGGAAAAGTCATGGAATTAGTAAAATCCTTGAAAGGTTTGGAAAAGTCATGGGATTTTGTGTGATTTGTGTAATGGAATTAATTGTTACAGTAATCTTCCATGGATAACCTTTCATATACCATAATGGCAAATTTATTTATGTACACACCTCTTTATAAATATTGGATCTACGATGGAGTATTAGGGCCATGTATGATGAAAAATAAAAATTGAAAGTAAGAATTGAAATTTCGTGAAGAAAGTTGACATTTCAGTATTAAGCACCAGGCAATACAAAAAATAAATCAGATGAGGAAGTTGTTTTTTCCCCTTTCATGAGGGCAAATACACAACATAAAATGTTAAGAAATTGCATGATTGACAATGAGAAACAATTTAGAAAGTTGTCCTTTTGGAGATTCTGGGTTCTGGAGGACACAAATGAAATGCAATGCTTGCAGATTGCAGAGTGCATTCGTTTTGTATGTAGCTGTAGAGTACAATGTGCTATACTGTACTCTACTGTCCAGTGTAAGAGTCCCCTAAACTACCAAAGTCAGCCTACTAAACCAGTACGAGTAGTTGGTCCATCATGCGGTGTGTGTGCGTGGGTCTGCCTGCCTCCCTATCTGTCTGTCTGTGTGTCTGTCTGTCTGTCTGTCTGTCTGTCTGTCTGTCTCTGATCCTGCCTTCAGGGAGAAGGCTAGCCTGGGTAAACCCAGCCCCCACGTGACCTGCTCACCTAGCAGGTCACTGGGGGCTGGGTTTACCCGATCCGATTCCGATTCCTGGGGTCACGATCCGATTCCAGAATCGATTCTCGATTCCAACGATTCTCGATTCCAACGATTCTCGATTCCAGAATCGAGAATCGATTCTCAATTATGTAGTTTTATATTGCAATAACACACAAAGGTAAATATAAGACAAAAAATGACAAATGTATTAATGCTGAACTTCAAATTCAACTTCTGTATTACAGTCAGGGCCTAAATTCATTTTGCAAACTAGGGGGGAATTCCCACCTTATGTTCTTCAGATAAGATGGATTTATAGGCTGGGGGGGATCTGTAGACTTTTGGGGGGAATACATTAACCAGAGTTGTGCAAGAGGTGGTGGCACCGTGGCAGTACAGTACACAAATGACATGAACATTTGGACACTTATTCAGCCGGTATCTTGCATGTTGCGTTCAGGTGCACTGTAAAAAAAAAAAATTTTTTTTTTTTTTTTTTAACGATTTTAAGAATCGATTCTTGGGAGTTTGGAATCGATCCAGGAATCGTGGCATTAAGAATCGCGATCCTTTCAGAATCGATTTTTTGGAGCACCCCTAGTGTGTGTGTGTGCGCACGTGCGTGTCTGCGAGTGAATTACTTGGCTTCCCGTCAGTCCATAACTTCCTGTATTAGCATCCAGACACTTCCTGCAGGCCAAACCCAGAGGGGAGTAGAAAGGGGTGGAGGCCTTCTTTACCAAAGCCTTGGACTCGAGTTTGGGACAGATGGGGCAGAGTGGAGGCACTAAGCTGCACCCCGGGCCAGATGAGAGTCACTTTTACTTTCTAAAGAATTGGGACATGTCTGTTTTGCAGTGCTTAACCAAAACTCGCTTTTCTTTTTGGTAAAGTATCTGGGACCAGTTGCACAAAACACTTTGAGTTAAGATTTTCCATAGAGTCCGAGTTAAGGTTTCCATCAAATAAAATCGGGTTGCACAAAACACCCTTAAGTCCTGTCCTTAAATTTTCCTTAAACTGTTTAACCTTAAGGAGAAGACTAAGGTGTTTTGTGCAACCGATTTTATTTTATTTACCTTAATTTGGACTTTTAAGTAAAATGTTAACTCAAGGTGTTTTGTGCAACCAGACCCTGGATTTGATGTTGGACTCGGTGGTTAGCACTGTTGCCTCACAGCAAAAACGTCATGCATTCGAACCCCGGTCCATCCCAGGTCCTTTCTGTTCGGTTATTATGTTCTCCCCGTGTTCATGTGGGTTTCCTCTGGGTTCCTCCCACCATCAAAGCCATTAGGGTTAGGGTGGTGGTGTGGGTGGTGTGGGGCCAGCAACCCCACCCCGTAAAAACCCACTTGCTCCAGAAACTGCAATCACAGACTTCCTCTGTATGAGGAGTCTGTGAAGTCTGTGATTGCCCGGAGTACATTGGCGTTTGGCGCGTGGTTGCAGCGCTAATGCTCAGTTTAGGAGCCTACAGGGAAGAAGAAGAATCTGGATTTGATCTGATGATGCTTTATTAATCTTCATGGGGGAATTTAGGGCCATGATTTCCGCAAAACAGAAAAAACTGACAGAATCATCAACTGTAAAACATGGAATATTGCATAATTTTCCATAATTTGGCTGAAATTGATATAAAAAAAGGCCTAATTATGAAAAGAACAAGTAGACCTAATTATTGTTGTAACCTAAATTATTTCATAATTGTAAAATAGGCCTGGAAAAATAATTCTGTTTTCGATTGGGGTGTTTTGAGGGGGGGGGGTCGCTCTTGTGTGGGACCCTTACGTCACCTCACAACTTGGTTTTCACTGTGAGAAGCATGTCGAAGAGGCTGTCTGAGAGCCAAGTAATCAAAAAACAAAACAAAGAAATATCGATATAGCACCTAAATTAAACTTAAAATGGAAAAAACTGAATTTGGGAAAAAATTTAATGGAATTTGAAAAAAATAAAAAATAAAATAAAACTGATTTCATATGGCCCTAGGGAATTCTCTGTGTGTTTAGGGTGCAGCAGACAGCAGGGTGAGCTACAGTACACAACAGCACTTTTGCAGCTGGTCTTGATTATTGCCTTGAACAGGGACACTGTCCACTCAGGGACTTGAACCCAGGTTGTCTGGTTGAAGGATAAACTCTCTAACCACTAGCATGTCCTGCTGATTCAGCATGTTATGGCGTTCATCGCTGTCATCAAACTCCTTTTTGACCAAATCTAGCCACACAAGTGTCAAAGTTTATCACCAAAAACAAATGTTTTGTTAATCGGCCGTCTTTTGTCTTCTCCTCTCTGCAGGGACCGCTGTTCACCACACTGGCAGAGGCCGCGAGGTGGAGGCGCTGTGGTGAGCCCTTGGCAGTGAGCACAGCTCCCAGAGGAGCATGAGTCATGACCTCAGTGGTTTTGATCGACACTGGTGGGACGGTGGTGGAGTATGTCACCGACGTGGAGGACCCGCAGCAGGTGGGGCAACACACACACACACACACACACACACACACACACACAAGCAAGCAAGCAAAAGTAACATCTTAAACTTTCGTTCACTACTAAATCCGGCTTCCTTTCTCTTTTAATTTCTTCTCCCTTCACTCTTTTTTCTATCTTCCTGGATGACGTCCTCCCTCTGTGTGCCTCTGGGCAGCAGGAGGGAGAGTATGAGGTGGATCTGGAGCTGGAGGGAGAGGTGGAGGGCGAGTGTGAAGCTGAGGAGGCCTATGATGAGATGCAGGAGGGAGAGGAGGCTGAGGGATACTCAGCAGTCATAGTGGGGGAGGAGGAGCAGGGTTTCTCGGCCGAGGTGCTGGTGTTTGACGACGAGGCCTACCTGATGCAGGAAGTGGGAGACGAGCAGGAGGTGGTGACACAAGGGGACACAGGTGAGACACACTCCTTTTTTTTATCATGTTTTTCTTTCCCCCCTCATTCCCCCCCCCCCCATTTTCTCCCCAATTGGACTTGGCCAATTCCCCCTGCTGTCCTGGACATTGCTCCATCCCCTCTGCCAATCTGGGGCGAGCCGTAGACTAGCACATGCTTCCTCCGATACATGTGTGAGGAGTTCCACCAGGAACGTAGTGCATGGGAGGATCATGCTTTTTATTTTTATTGAAGGTCCATTTGTGAATTTTACACAAAAATCAAAGGTCCAGAACAATGCCAGTAATAACATACTGCCATACTATAGTATGGTGCCTTGATTGATTGATTGGTTGATTGAATTTATTTGGATATAAAAGACAGCGAAATCCAAGGGATGTACATGTAAAAGTGTGGACACTTATTTCCAACATGGTCCCTGGTCTTAAAAACAGAACATACAGTAACACACTACATAAAATTTACTACATAAAATTACAGAACAATTAAGAATAAAGGAAAACGAGAGATACAAGCAACAAATGTTAAAAAACTAGATTAAATAAAAGAAAAGACTCCGCCCACTACTCTAGCTTACTCAGCAGGAATTTTTTCAGAAGGTTGTTAAAACCACTCAGAGAATTTGCAGTTGTAATTCCGTTATGGATCTTGTTCCACTCCTCTCCCCCACATGTAGAGGAATATACTTCTTTCCATCTTGTTTTTTTAGATTAGGTCGTTTCAAGGCCGCTACACTAGCTCTGGTGTTCCGGTCGTGAGCGTCCTGAACGTTTTGACCACGTTTTCCGCACTCGAATTACAGACGTTTAGGCGGAAGCATTTAGAAATTGCGAGAGCCAACCGTCTGTTTTAAGAGACTAGTATTGTGCTGGCGCAAAAAACAACGGGTGTATGTCAAAAAGTCTGTTGTCAAAAAGACTTGGAAGATGGTTTGCCCAACCTTGCTGTGATGGTGTTGACGGATTCTCTTGCGCTTTACGCTTGGTTCACACCAAAAGCACGTCAGAAGCAGCGTGTCACGGAAGCGTCGAGCAGCGTCGAGCAGGAGCCTTGCCATCGACACCTGAAGCACTCTGTTTTGCCCCGCGCCAGTCACAACTTGTATTGACTTTCATGCCTTGCTGCTCGCGTACTGCTCACGTGAAAAATAGACCAGAGTCAGACGGCGAAACTATCACTGTAGCACGCGTGCAGCGTTGCTTCGGCGAGGCAACGCGCTGCAGCCGGTGTGATCGGTCTCCCCTGTTAAGGGACGCCGAAATGAAAGCGTGTCCGCGAGGCGTTGCTTCAGCGTAGGATAGGCGTCTGGTGTGTTTTGGGCTGTCAGCCCCTCCACAATATCAGCATGTTGTGATGGCATTGCACTACACACACAGTCCCTTCTGGTAAGCGCTCTTGTTTTGCGCCGCTGCTGCTACTTTTTTGGGTTATGTATTGGCTCAGTGGGGGAGGGGCAAGCCCATGCAATACCTTCAAAATCAAAAGTCAAGCCTCTGAAAAATGTCAGAAGTTATCTAGATTTAATAAATTGCATTATGGTGATCACTGTTATTCTGTCAAGTGTTTTTATTGTCTGTTTGAAAAGGGACTCACTTGGTTTTAGAGTACCGGTAGTCATGCTTGCTTGTTGTGACCAACTGGTGATGCAAGCAGTATCCTTGACTTCTTCATGTTAACTACAGCAGCTGTTCACTTGTTAACATAAAGCCCTTGCTTTTGCCTTTGCAAGACTATAACACACACAGACAGACACCACTGACTAGCCAGAATGCTCACGGCAAACTTGACTTCCGTCACTAAGAAACCTGTTCTACCCTTTTTCAAGCTACTGATGTTGTTGACTCGTAATTAGTTTAGCATAATGCCAAGGATCAAATATGGTAGAAAATGACAATCACCCGTTTGAATCATTTTCCTGATACCATGTATGCTCTTCTATATCGTCACCCGCTTAAAATAATGGCCTACGTCACTACGTTTTTCAGAAAACAAAAAACTGAACCAAATACAGAATATAGGATATTTATTAATCATTCCACAAAAAAATGTTATGACAATAGATGACTATTGACATACAAATAACACTGTAAATGATGTAACATAAAACGATTAGATGACTGATTAGATGACTTAGGCCAATTTACGAACATGCCATTGTGACTTAGGCAACAAAAAAGAACTGACTTAGGCCTGACTTACAGTTGCATTTTATGTCAAGTGTGTGACTTAAGTCACACGCTTGACATAGGCCATTGCACTACCAGCTAGGAACAGCATGATCCTTTCAATTAAGGACTTAGGCCATTTTACCAGAGGTGGCCAGCATCATGAAGAGAGACAAAAAGTGACTTACCGGTAGGCCATTATTTTAAGAGGGTGATGATATGTTGTCACTGTGATTGAATTGATCGTATCCAAGTCGGCACTACGCCCCCGCACACTGTCACTGTTCTGTACATGTGGTAGCTGCATCAGAAGAGCCAATATGCACATTCTGTATTACGTTATCTACATACAGTGACGACTCTCTATAGACCGGTTTAGATGAGCATTATGCATAATTTGCACATTCTGTGTATATGCGTTGAATTCACATGATGCTTTCTTCATATTCTCATATCCTCCTAGTGTGTTTTGTTTGTTCTATTGCACTGTATGTTGTTTATTGATGCAGTACAGCAGAAAATATAGGTCCCCATTTCTCCAGTGGTATCATTATGGTTTCATACTCCATTATCTTGAAAAGAGAGGAATTGGCTCTGCATCTACTGTGCCATGTGAGGCTCCTAATGTGCTTCAGCAAACACAGGCCATGATACATGTGATATGATATATGTATGAGCATAACATGACTTGAAGAAGAGTGCTGTGTGTTGTTTTGGGCTGCTCACTGAAAGAGAGCACGTATCTTTTTTCCCCCCAGCCAGCACTGCCATGCTACATATTCATGCGTTTGCACACACAGACACCTGGGAACTGCCCAGAACAAGCACAGTCTTCTGTGAAAGCCCCACTGGAGCAGTTAGCTGGCAGAAGGCATTGATGCAGAAGGGCACCTCAGCAGTCCGTGCAGGAGAGGAGGGCATTTCTTATTCATTCTCCCCGCCCAGATTTTCCCAGCCAGTCCAGGGAGAGGAAACAGTGACCCTCCCTAAGGTTTGAATCATACAGTCCTTAAAGGCCTTTAAGAACAGACAAAGTAGATAGGGATTTTCACTGGTAATTCCTTCAAAGAGTAGCTTTTCATTATGTCCTTGTAAGCCACTATGATGACTGTGTAATCCACATGTATCTTGTCCTCATTCATGTCGCAGCTATTATATAACCTCTCTATGTGGCAATACAAGTTTTCCTGTATATCATTAGCCATTAGATTTGAGTTCAGAGTAATCTCACTCAAAGGGTCACAAATCAATTTCATATACTATGTCAACTCTCAGGCATTTTGCTGCCTTTATCCATGTTTCACTTTCATGCATGATTGGGCTGCGATGGGACATCCCGTTTTGGCATAATGATTCTGCTGGGACAGACTAATGGGACAGACTGTGCCCTTACACTGCCACCAGGCAGATACTGCCACCTTGTGGATAGTTTTGCACAGTAAATACTTATGAAACATTGAAGGTTTGGCTCAGTATTCAGAATCCCTTATTGAGACTGCCCTATCCAGCTCAAAGTTCACATGACTGAAATACATGGACAATATAATATTTAAATTAGAAAGCTTGTATTCATTCACACACTCCATGTTCCCTGCACTTTCTAATTTGCAGTTGAATCTATTTGCAATTATCAACAAGAAAATTCAAACTACCTCTTAGTTATCAGGAAATATGTTTACATTACTGGATGTTTTTTGTCCATTCAGTTAAGGCCCAATTATACTCTACGTTAAAGATAGAGACGGACAGAGCCTTCTGTCCATACTCTGCGTTAATTTTGTGCGTTTTCAGTCCATCATCTGAAAGCTTACGGATACGCATGAAATGGAGCAAAACCACACACACACTCATACATTTGACTCTCTACTGCCCACTGGTGAATGTATTGCTTAACATGATACCAACGTGAAAGATGCATGGAAGTATGTGGGCAGTGACGATAATAACGTTTGAAATGGACGCATCTATTTACGTATGAAAATAGAGTATAAATGTGTGTGTGTGTGTGTGTGAGTGAGTGTGTGAGAGAGAGAGAAATTGATGTTGTAACGTTTATACATAAGCACTGTCTAAATGGAGAAAGTGTCATACATCATGGAAAATCCATTTTAGCTGACCCAAATTTAATAAACACCTTATAATGATATGCTGCCTGTAATAGTTGTCATGTGTTGAGCCACCTGAAACAGGAATGCAACACATCATTTCATTTCATTGAAATACAACTTTAATGTCCACCCAAATGTTAAACTTTGAATTATCCCTCAAACAACTTTATATAAAAACTAGTAGTAGAGTAGATTTTTGAATACTACTTAAAATAGATATATATTTAACAGTCCTTATGAAATATTGTGATGATAATGACCAATAATTTGAAAGAGCAATGCTAAAGTGGGTAAATTAATCTTCCATACATTGGACAGGCTAAAAGTCTAAATAGTTATTATTGTATGGATTAAATGTAGCACGCTCACCCGGTTGCGTTTAAGAGCTTTCTTTTTTTTACGTCCTCTACGCACGCGCGCTCGGAGGGAGGGCGAAGGATTTCCTGTTTGGCAGCGGAGGGATACCTCTCTGCCGCTGTTGTTGTGCGTCTGGTTGAATTTGATGAGATTTCCTTTAGAGGCGGAGTGATCTGTGCTAGTAGCTTCCCATACAATTCAGTGAGAAGTCAATGTGAATCTGCACCAAGGGGAGAACATGGCGACTTCACTGCATGAGGGGCCCACAAACCAACTCGATCTGCTCATCAGAGCAGGTAACCTACCCGTATTTATTAGTAACTTCGAGTCGGGAGCGAACGACAACGCATCCCCTGTGTTTTTATCGGCGACCGCTGCGCCCCTACCCGCTAAGTAGTTTGGTGAAGTAATGGAGGGCAATCAGGAAGTGATCACCTTGGTAGCAACCTGCATGGCGATGCTACACGGTTTCTTTGCACCCGGTTTAAAAGGTTAAAAGCGAGAGTTTGGTTTGCCAGCGTGCACGTATAGTTAGTCATCTGCACGACGTGTCATTTGCATATTGGCGTATATTTTTCTTGCCCCGGCTTATTTCATTTTAACAGTTTACAGTTCGGCTCTGAAACCAGGAAGTGTAAAGATGTTGTCTTTCCTACGTCTTTGCCACGCTGTCTGAGTCGGAAGGACATGTGGGTTTATTTTTACCGACATTAATCTGTGCTACCTTGTTAAATGGCACGCCATATATTATTATTGCTGACATGATTTATTTCAACATGGATGGCTTTGGTTTCTTCCGTTTGTTGAAAATAGGTGTGCAGCAATATTCGTAACACAATCGTCCCTGAAAAACAATCCAATAATCGCTAGATCAAAAAAATATACGGTGTATATATATATGTACCGTATATTGCTCTAAATATAATATTTTAGCGATTTCGACATGTGTTGTGCGCTTTTACATCATTATCAAGGTTCGATTTTTTTTATTTCCTCGCTAACGGTAGCTGCTGTTTCTGCACCCTGCTATCCAAACGTGGGACGGCCTGGCAGTCTTGCTTTCTTCCTTGTGAAATGAGTTGTTTGAAGCGGGGCTTTATTCGATTGTAAAGAGCAGGAAAATACACGTTTTGTATAATTTCATACATGTATAGTAAATGTGGGTGGTTTATTAGACTGCTGAAAACACCGCATAGTTTCCTGTCCAGTGTAATTGCAATTATCTAAGTATTTTTGCCCATTTCGATGGCGGAAGCATTGTTATGCGTAAGGGCGGGGTGTGTCTTTGATTGACACAGCCGTTAGCCCAATGGCGTGCCCGAGGCGTTAGGACGTGTGCTGGCAGCCAATTAGATCCCACCGGGGGCGGGCTGTGAAGCACTGAACGAACCAATAGCAGGTGAGGCGGGCTTTGATTGACAGGAGGATTTGTGTGCGTCTTCGAAGAGAACTGGAGGGAAAGGATGATGAGTGTAAACACGGAAGTCATAAGAGACGACAGCACTACTTTTTGTCGGACTCGCTGCTATTCTTGGCGCCGTTAAAGCACGAAGGTTTTATTCCTTTTATTGATAAACGTAAACACCGATTTTCTTAACAGTCTCACATGGAATATATTAAAAGTACGTTCCAATCTATATGCACTGCATATTTCTTACTACATTAATTATTGCTGCAGTGATTTTCAGCATTGGATCATTTCAAAGTACAAATTTAAAGCTGAATGCAAGCATTATTTTTTGGGGGATGAAAGCATTTAAATGGCCGACGCATGTATATGTGGTTTTATAATTTAGGCCAAGAAAACCCTAAGCTCTCTGACCTCTTGCCTTTTGCCTGGCTTAGCACAGCACTCCTGCCTGCCTGGTATCAAGGGCGACTCAGCAGCCTATAGGGTCTCTGCTGCTAGTATGTCAGTGTTGTCTGCAAGAAGGCCTGAAAGAGTGGGATCATCTAAAGATAGCCTGTTTCTCTCCCCTTCCCCTATGCCATGCCTGTTGCCTGGACGAGATAGCCAAACATGGCCATGACAGGGTGTAACGGGGTCTCATGTTTCCCACCAGTGATTGACAACAACAGCAGGTGTCCCGCCGCGCTCCTTCCCGGGGTGGTCCCAGATGGGCTTCGTACCATTTCTTTAACAGGCTGAATTCCTTTTACGATTAAATGGCATTGTTCTTTTTCTTGCCTCATCTTCTCATAGGTCTGAAGGTAAACATAGATGAATAAAGGTTTTTACTAGCCCCCCCCCCCCCCCCCCCCCTGCAATACTGATATTAGAGGGCAACTGCAGGTTTAGTTCAGGTGTTGACAACATTACCTAGTTACACAATACACATCTTTCTAAAACATTCCTGCACTCTTACTTGCAGCTCAGACCTAGATTCCCAGCTGAGTGCAGTGAAGAAAAACTTAGTCCTTTTTTTTTTTCTTTTTTATCTCAGTCATGATAACTTGTTAAACTAATGAAAGGAGGCAGGGGGATGAAACCATTGCTTCTAGCGAGAGTTTCTTCCAACTTTCTTCCAACTCTCACTGTGTCAGGATCATAAAGTGAATGTGTTGATTTGTCCACTGAAAATGACAAATCAGTGACCCGACAGGAACTGGGCTGCTCACTAGGGGGCACCAAATAGTTGTATAATTCTGTGCGTGTGTTTGGAGGGGGCAACGTCACTGTTAATGGCAGTGAAAGTGTGACTGGCTCTTTGAAGCATTTTTGGCCCCGGTGCTTGGTAATGCACCAGGGGCCTTACATTCCCGCATGTCGCCAAGACTATTATGCACCCTTTCAGCCGACTAAATGGCGGCCGGCCACTAGATGGCGCCGCTGCCCCACTAAGATTTGCCGTCATACCTTCCTCAGGGTATCAGCTGTTTCCCCAAAACAACGTGCCCAGGTCGCTTTGCAGAATGCAGCTTACGCGGCCCCTCCCCCTTGCTGCATGCCAGACGCACAGTAGAGAGGACCCTGTGTGTTTACAATCATGTGTGTGATAAAGCAGGAGAACGCAAGGACCCCCCTGAACTTTCCCCCATCTAAAAACGTTGGCTGTATGGGAATATTTCGCCGTTTGTAAAAATACAGATGGCCATAGCCTCAACGCAAGACTCATCCGAATGACTGATGAGTCTCGCGTTGAGCCTAGGATGGCCAAGGCTTAGATCTGCGTGAGCACGACCCGTCGTAATTTGTCAAATTCAAGGTACATTAAAACGTTGTCTTGCTTCAACATACATCGCATCGCATAAACCATTTCCACCCGCAGGTTTGAGGAGTAGCTAACATAAACGTCAGATAAATACTCTATAGGCTAACGTTACCTACTGAGGCAGCTAACATGGCTAATTAGCTAGCTAACGCGGTCCATCGATATACAGTCTGGTAGACAGATAAAGCAGTGTGTTCCTTCTGTTTTACACAATGTTAGCCAGCCTGCCTGGTCTCTTCTCTGTATATCCAGCTAAGAGAGGAGCTTGTGAAGATTGAACGAACATCCCCACAGTCAAAGCACTTCCCTGAGATATCTATATAAAAACGTTTATTGCTTTAATACCAAAAATAAAACCTCCAGTGTCTGTAAGCTAACGCTAACGCGTTAGCGATTAGCTATTGGCTGGTTGTTGTGTACACTTGTGTAGGCCCCATGTTATGGTTAGACCCGGGAGTTAACATTATAAAACACATTTCCTGGCATATGCAGGTAGTTGGAAAACCTGGTAAGTTCTGAAAATATGTGTCTATTATTGTGTTATTCCAGCTATCGTTATCGGTTGTTAGGTTAGAGTAATATGAAGCCGACAAAAACCGGCAAAACAGACAAGCGGTTAATGCTAGTCTGCTTCCATTAAAACCATTGTGTATTAAAATAAACGATAACGTAGCTGGAGTAACTAATAAAACACATTATTTTCTGAACTTACTTAAGTCCCCAACCAACTTCGCGCAGCTTTCTCAAAACAATGTCCTTTTTATTGCGGTCCATCGATATACAGTCTGGTAGACAGATCAAGCAGTGTCTTCCTTTTGTTTTACCAAGCAGTGTCTTCTCTATCTAAAACAGATCTATAAGGTGAAGAGCCTGTAGCCTGTAGATGATGGCTTGAGACTGGCTGCCACAGCTGTCAATCATCCCTTTTTATATGTCAAATACGTACTTAAAAACAAACTGATCAGAAAAATGACCACTTGCACAGGCATTAGCATGACAATAACTATCTAAAATGATACAACCCACCTTTGGAAAAAATGCGTGACGATAACATGCACCGGGGCTATGCCAGGTTTCGACCTGGCCTTGTTGTCCATTGTTTTGTTAGGACAATTATTAAATGGCATTGATAAACAGAAATATTGTGGCTACTTACAGCACCAAATATGGGGTGAAGTGCTGTAGTGATTGATTAGAGGGACCAGCCTCAAAGTGGATGACCACACCCTGGCAAGCGCCCATCCTGCTGAAGTGTCCTTGAGCAACACACTGCATCCCTACTGCCTCAAAGCCACTGACCTTCCTGCTGGGAGAAAATGACAATGATTTCTGTTTGGCGAATGATTAACTCTCTGCTCTCTAGGAAAACATGGAAAAGTAATTGCATTCCAAAATAGTATTTTGTAGTCCTGGATAGGGATGTTCATCAATTATCGAAAATCGATAATCGATCGTTAAGGATTGGAATCGATCCTGTGGCATTTGGATCGATTTTTTAATTATTAAATTTTTTTTTTTTTTTTTTTTTTTTTTTTTTTTGGACTAGGTTTGGGTGGAATTCGTTACTCCTCGCCCCACTCCATTGCACAGCCGACTAACGTGAGGTGGAGCTTCATATAGTCTCTAGTTTTCTGGCTGGGCACGGGCCTTTGTGCCAACAAAACTGTTTTAAACATGGGAAATTCACACCGGCATGCGCTGGGGACAGCAGTGTTGGAGAGGAGACACATTGAAATAAAGAGTTCATTGAGGAGAACACGTTGTCTTTCGTATTTTCTGCCATAGGCATTCATTTTGTAAAAAAAAATTGAAAATATTGAAAATTTTCTAAGTATTAATAAAATCGATAATCGATAATTGATCGTTAATTCTCACCGATTATCGATTTTGGAAATTTTTCAAAATGAACATCCCTAGTCCTGGAGAAGTTTTGAAAAATAATAAAAGGGAGAAAAGTCATCACATTTTATTTGCAAAGTTATGCTAGTGTGACTGCCTCTGAAACGGTCTCTAGACTTCCCTGCTGGATGAAAATATTGTTGGTTGCTGATTGTTTTTTGTTGAAAGGGTTATCCTGTAATAATATCATATATAAAGTTAGTGTCGCTGATGGTAACGTTTTAATTCAGTCAAATTGGTAATGGAAGTTTGAAAAAAGCTTAGAAGTTGTGTAAAAGTTTTCGGAATTTCAGTTAAAAGGAGTGTGAACCCTGAAAGAATCCCAAACTTATTATTATAAAGGGCATGCTACACAGTGCAGTGTTTTGCTCAGGGTCTTTGTTAATTCTGTGTGTGTGTGTGTGTGTTTCAGTGGAGGCTTCTGTCCATGGCACCAGCATCTACAGCTCTGATAAGACCATCGAGGCTGCAGAGGCTCTGCTACACATGGACTCACCTTCCAGCCTCAGAGGAGACCACAGTCCAGGTAACGCACAGCTGCATAACACACACGTTTCACAGCAATATTTATGGAAATGTTTTACTCACGCCTAAGTACGGTATTGTTTTAAAGCTGCCAAATGTAGTTTTGGGGAGATTTTGTGGCTCAGAGAGTAAATATTTGGAATTTCTTGAATCTGTTTTCCTATCGCATATACACAACAACAGGCTGAGTGCAGAGCAGCCATTGTTGTTTCATCAGTATTGACTGTTGATAGGCTGATCGTGCATTCCTTTATAACTGGGGACTGGTAATCTTACGACTTCAAAGGTCATGAGCTGGGCGGTGACGTCATCAGAGCTGGTATTTCCCATTACAAACTCGTAGGAGCCTCAGCAGCCCCAACCTAAAAAATCCAAGATGGCTGCGCCGCCCAACAACAGTAGTAGTAATCGTAGTAATATTGTTTAGCACTTCTGTTTTGTTTGTGTCTCATTAAATCAGCTGTACACACAGCACTGCCTAACTTCTATCTGTGTGGACATGAGGCTGCAGTGTTTGTATGTGCAAAATGCCGCGAAATGCCATGTTGTCAATTGTTATTGCTAACAATGGCTAGCCTGGCTAGCGACTGGATCTGACCAATGAACAGTAGGGGTGTCACAATATATCGTCCCACGAAATTTCGCGATAGTAAAACGTCACGATATGTATCGTTGAGATGAAATCTCATATCGCAAAAAAAAAAAAAAAAAAAACTTTTTTTTTTTACTTTTTTTTTTCAAAAAATAGACTAAGAAACGTCTTTGTTTGTTGAAGTTCAATGTGTGGAAAGTAGTTCAGTTGAACATGAGAAGTTATACAGGAGAGAAACCATTCAATTGAGTTTCTGGCAAAACTGTTTACTTGACAGGAAAAACTGAAGATGCATAAAAAATAGATTAAGAAAAGTCTTGTTGTTTGAGTTTGAAGAAAAACTGAAGATGCATAATGAGAATTTATACTGCTGAGAAACCTTTTAGTTCAAAGTAAATCTAAGTGACGGTGTAACTCATTCTATTTCAAGATAAGCCTTATCTCCAATCTCATGTTTTTTCTAGTTGTTATTGTAATAACAATTTCCCACAACAGCATGTTTTGTATTTGTGCATTTCAAATAAAATACTACTTTTCCAGTCATATATTGTCATTATTCAAGTTTAAAAAAATATTGTTAAAATCGTATCGTATCGTATCGTTATCGTGAACCCAGTATCGTGATACGTATCGTATCGTGAACTGAGTGTATCGTGACACCCCTAATGAACAGTGAACTTCCCAGCTCAAGTTTTCTGCAAATGGAACGCTAACGGATGTGATGTCATTTAGCCTCCACATCCCAGTTATTTTGCGATAAAGGAACGCACGATGAGTCCTGACGTTTAACCAATCAGACAGTGCTCTGGGCAGGACCCTGCTCCAGTGTGAGAGTGTTTTTGTGAAGGGGGGGAGAGAGGCTGCCGTCGCCTGCATCACAGCCATTTTAGCGCATTTTCAAATTAATTGATTATATCAGCAATTAGCCAATGAAAATACCGATACAGATAATCGGCAAAATGCTAAGTATGGGCCCCGATAATCGGACAAGCCTAGTAAGGATGGAATTCCCCCAATACGCAAAATCAATTTTAGGCCCTGAACAAAGGCAGGGCAGCAGTTATGAAACAGTTGTGAACTATAGATGGCGCTCTAAGGATCCAATTTACCAAACAATGTATAATAGAATTTAACGTCCCAGTCTTTTCTCTCCTCAAAATGTATAACGCTTCAGTGCACAAGCTCACAACAGACACCCACTCACACATCTCCCTCTTCCGGCCAGAAGCGTTTGTCCCACCATGCGTCGCAACGCCAGACTTCCTGCATGCTGCCATGCGTCCCGACGTGATCTCAGAGGTGGAGGTGTCGACGGAGGACTACTGCGACGACGAAGATGAGGAGATGGTCAGCCTGCTCGAGGAGCCAGAACTGGAGCTGGACCACGAGCCTGTCAGAAAGAAAAAAGGTAGACACAAACACCCCACTGACGTAGCCTGTGGTCACTCAAATGCCAAAGCAGATCTTGTCATTTCGGGGGAAAGTGATTTTAATAACGTCAAAGTATTTTAAACTGGGAATTGCACAAAAAGTCTGGAAAGGTATGGAGCAATATTCTTTATCCTAAATAAACAATACAATCATTGAATGCAGCTCTAGGCCCACTATGAACGCCCCACTGAGGAGGAGGGGTGTTGAGTTATGGAAAAGGGGGAAAGCTAGGGACGTTTAAAATGTCTGTGAACCCTGTGATTAGTGAGTAACCTTACCTCACAAGGCTAAAACTGAGCCAGACCACAAACCTCAAACCAAAAGCCGACAACTCTTATTACAGTGGTAATCCAAGAGCCCCATCTAGTGGTAGACTTTTACTGCTGCGGCCCAGCTCAAGCTTCACAAGTCAGTGATTCCATTCAGTCCCACTTGAATATTTCTTCTAGATTTAGATTTTGATCTCTCCCTCTGTAGCCGGACGGAAGCCAAAGACGCATCAGTCGGCGCTTTCCAACGGCTCGCCGGACCTGGGAATCAAGAAGAAACCGAGAGAAGGAAAAGGTATAGTAATGGTGTGAAATTCTGTTCTTTCACTGTTTCTAATGTTCACTCTCTGGCTCTCACAGATGTATATACAGGTCAGTCTATGCGTAAAAGAATTGAAAAAGTTTGATGAACCAGAAATGTGACACAGCAAAGATGTACATAAGTTGTGGCCACACCTTATATTATGTCTTTGCTGCATCACATTTCTGGTTAGTCACCCTGATGAAGGCCTGCATGTCGCAACGCGCAAGTGCGTTTAACATTTTTGCTGCTATGCATTAGCCCTACAATAAAGGCTTTTTAACTTTTTCAACCACAAGAGTGCCTTGGTTGCTTCTTTTTTACATCAACTGCACCACCCCTGTACCAAAGAGCACCTTGTTGGATTTCACTCATCCTTCAAAAGACGTACTCCTCTTTCTGCCTTTCTAAATTGAAAAACTATATTGGTTTTTCACAGCGGGCAGCACCACCTACCTGTGGGAGTTCCTGTTGGACCTCCTCCAGGACAAGAACACCTGTCCCAGGTACATCAAGTGGACCCAGAGGGAGAAGGGCATCTTCAAGCTGGTCGACTCCAAGGCTGTGTCCAAGCTGTGGGGCAAGCACAAGAACAAGCCGGACATGAACTATGAGACCATGGGCCGGGCACTCAGGTGAGGAGTGTGTGTATATCTGTGTGTGATTGAGGTATGTTGCAGATTGTTTTTTCCATATTTGCTTTTTTTTTTTAGAAGCAGGGTTGCTTGAATTTAAAACAAACAAACAAAATCAAGTATTTGAAAGTGCTTGGCAACCCTGGAGAAGTAGATGAGGATGAAAGTGAACTGAAAGCAACGTTGACGTCTGCATCCTGACTCTCCCTGTTATCTCGGCCCTCTCTCCCCAGATATTACTACCAGCGCGGCATCCTGGCCAAGGTGGAAGGCCAGCGGCTGGTGTACCAGTTCAAAGAGATGCCCAAAAACCTCATCATCATTGACGACGACAAGGCGGACATCCCTGCCTCAGATGGTCTTATCGGCACGGAGTCCTACGACCGCGTGCCACCGCCCTCTGACATGCTGCTGCAGGTGACCGGGGTGTCGTCCTCCAAGAAGCCCAACATCCTGAGGAAAACCAGCACCCCTGTCCCCAAGGCCAGCAAGCCGATGGCAGGGGGAGGGGCAACGCTGGGGATTCCAAGAATAGTGACTGTTTCCACGGCGCTGGACGGGAGCCAGACGCAACACACGCACACGGCCATCATCCCCACTGCCACTGGGCCCAGGTCAGTCTCCTGTAGAGATGTTGGAATTGCATTACTTTCCTAGTACCATCATGGAGGTTGTGAATTAACTGCACAAATAATGGCTAAACAACGGGTACCTGAAAAGGATAGATGTAGGCCAGTTTTCTAAGTCAAAGTAAATAGTTTGAAAATGTAGATTTGTTTTTAAATCTAGGTCAGTGATTCCCAACCAGCGGTACGTGAACACCTAGGGCTACTTGCGCAGCTTGCAGGGGGTACATGGAAAGATTGCGGATTACAATTTATTTCCAAAATAATACAAAAAATAATCCAAATCATATAGCCCATTGCTAAAATGGTACGTGTGTACACACCACGATTAACACTCCCGCATTGGCATAATTTGCTGGCTCACTAGCTAGCCGGCTAATTTAGCAAAACAACTTACATTAACATATGTGACTACTAGCCATTGTTAATGCTGCATTAACAAGTTTCGACGTTTCTTTGGCTTTTAAATTCTATTTGTTGAGGTCTTAAAAAGTCTTAAAAAGCATTACATTTGACTTGTAAGATGGTGCAAGAACCCTGATGCAAGCTTCTTCTGTATGCATTAGCTAGTGTGCAAATCAGATGCGTTAACAAAAGCTCAGTGATACATAGACAACCACTGTGGTTAACTAGATAAGAATCGGATGTTGTTATCGAAACATAATTCATTGAAACACAAAATTGATAAGATGCATCAGTGGTGAAGTAATCAGTTCTCAGTTAAACACAGCACAGAAATTAACCAATGAGAATGTTTAATACTGATGTGACGGTAGAGTTGTAAGTTCAGAAAACGCAGAGCGCTGCCCAAGATGCCAGTCATCTGCCCGCCTGACTATTGGCTCTTGTTAACTGGATGTGTTGATGTGTAGCTCAGTCTCTGGAATTGGGAGTCAGCACGGTGTCCCATCAGTCAATGTTGACTTTGCAACTTGACCGATCGCCGAGCTCTAACACTAACTCTTGTCTACAGGACAGTACGTGTAGCTATGCAGATGCCCCTAGTCATGACAACGTCGCTGGGCCAGAAGATCTCCACAGTTGCCATGCAGCAGCCGACAGGGACGACGAGGGCACCTGGACACACCACCCTCCTCGCCAACACCTCTCCCGCAGGTGGCAACAACTCTCAGCAGAAGGTGTGTAAATGTGGAAACTACTGAACTGCCATTCTGAATTGTCTAGAATTTAAAAGCAGTATTCATGCATTCCAGTGTAGGAGATTCAAAAATTATTTGGGGGGCCAGTTTTGCCCCCACTGTCTAAAACAATGGGGCATTTACAAAATTTTGCAGGCACTTCTAAACACTAGTAATTAGTGCATGAAGTTGCAAAAGCGTAGTGTGAACAACAGTGCTGTTTGGGTTTGTTCTTCATCATCTTATTCTTATTTTGTTTTGATTGGTAGCTGACAACCAGCTTGCAGGTGCTGAGTGTGTGTTAGAGATGGAAATGGAAATTAAATTAATTGAATGAAAATAAAATGGATCAAAAATCTTGGGACAATCTTTGCCCGTCCGTCAAGCTTTTTATGGGCATTCTGAGATTTCTTCTGGCATTTTTGCCCTTGCCCCACACTCATTTCCTATGCTGATTTTTTCTTTGTTACCTTTTCATTAGTCTTTCATATTACGTTGAATCGCTGCGCGCCGCATACTACATAAGTGAGTCTGTGCCAGTTAACAGCCACTGCTGGTTTTGAAGGCGGGTTGAAATTGAATGAGTGACAGGTCGTAGCACCGATGAGAGAGCGGTTTGAAAAATGGGCTGCGCCTCCCGTGTTGTCTGATCGCAAAGTCGTTACTGATTGGATAGGACTGAAGCATCACTGGCATATGACTGGCCAAGTGAACGGTTCCCTCCCATAACCAGCCCTCTGAGGGAAAGTGTCCCAGACCCAGATAGAGCTCTGCAGCATGCAGTAACGTATCAGCATAAGAACTCTCATGGTTCTGGCGTTGAGACTACCTTTTCATAAGCTTTGACTTTCTGTGTTTTTTGTCCAGGTTGTGATCCAGACCATCCCTACCATGGTCCCAGCCACTGCAGAGAATGGAGACAAAATAACTGTCCAGCTGGCCAAAATCATCACGATCCCTGCCCACCAGTTAGCTCAGTGTCAGCTCCAGGCCTCCACAGGTACCGCAAAGTCCGGCATCGGCGGCTCCCCGACAGGCATCAGCCTCCTCGGAGGCCCCCTGACCGTCCGGGCCCTGGCTCCTCTCAACGTTGGCCCGGGAACGCAGGTGATGAGATTCACTGTGCCAACGCACGCGCAGACGCAACATCAGACTCTGGTGGTGTCTCAAGCAGGAAGTGTTGGTAGTGGGGTGGTTACAGTCACAACAGCCAATCAGACGCTGACTGCACAGCCGCGTATCATTAGCGGCATCATCAATGGCTCAGAGCTGGTGATAGGAGGGCTAGCAAGAGCAACTGGAGTCAGGGCGGAGAAAGCCGCAACTGTCCAGGTTCAAACTGTCCAGGTGCCGATGTCAGTGGCAGTCAAGCAAAACCAAGCGCAGCTCCAAACTGTTCAGGTCCAGCACCTGAAATCAGACGCAATGGACACCAACAGGATAATCAAATCACAAGAGGTCAACCTTGATATTGTAAAGACAGAAGAGCCTGAATGTTAAAACGCACAGAAATATGTGCGCACACACCTATCAATACCCATCATGCCCTCAGCCTCTCTAGCCCCTTTCTGTCAGAGGGGGTTAGCGTTAGCCTGTACAGCAGCCCTGATGTCAGTTTTCTTCTTCTAACCAGCAACAGTCTGTGAGACTTTAAAGACTCCTTAAACCGGTCTATACACCTTCCCGCTTCTGACCAGGACATGTGGCTGAACTGTGCTGGTCTCCTTCAGAACCACATTGGAACCTCTTCCAGTAAAACCCCAGCCATACTGAACCCTTGCAACATAGGAACCCACACAAAGACTTTAAAGGGACTTCTTCAGAAAGGTAAAGGGACCAACCTCGAGCACTACATTTGCGCCTGACTCAAACTTTGAAAAGGGACTACCTTCGGAGAGAGTGAAGAAAAAAAAAGCTCAAACACTACAAAACAAGGCAAATAATTAGAACCAACCTAATGTGAACTGACACATGATATCAAGAATGGGGGATGTAATGAAGCTGTGCTTTTGTACAGAACTTTTTTTTTTTTTTTTGCCTCTGCAGATGTTAAAACCAGCAACTTGTTTTTGACTATCACTGTGCAGATCTAGTACGCCCGGTGCTATGCGAGTCCTATGCAAGGGAGGAGACGACATGTAGAGAAAGTGGAGCTAGGAGAAGCTCGTACATGAAGAGAGATCCGAAAGAAAAAGGGACTTGTATGTGTATATATGTATATATCTACTATACAGTTTACGGAGCTAAAGATAACAGGAACAGCCTTAGATTTTTAATTTTGATGTTTTTTTCCCATGTATTCTCTGAACAGTAAGCTAAGATTTTTGTTGTCTGTTTTGATACCTTCTACCAAGCACAGTATTATTTAAACTAGGGCAACTCATACTTATATTATGCTTTCCTCCATCAGGCTGTTAAACTGTCTCGTGGATCTCGTAGGTTTGTGGCCATGAAGCGACAACCTATTGCCTCTTTTTGCAGATTGCTTGGAGTTTGTCCCTCGTGTGTCTAGGAGAAACTAGGCATGTGATGTCACATTTATTTGACATGGTGGGGTGGAAGACCCTCGGGCATTTCCTAATTTCTTGTGTTTTTTGTGGACATGTGCTCTCTCTCCACAACCCTATGTGGGCTGAGAAAATGCAGTTTCTTTTTAAAATCCAAATAGACTTATGGAATCATGCAAACTCAAACACCAAGAATGGAAATTAAGCAAAGACCTTAGGCATTGTATATCCAGCTACTTTATGCGACTTGGCTATCCAGTGTCACAATTCTTCTCGCTCAAAACAGAGGATCAATTTGCTGGCATAGGTTCTAACTTACATTTTGACCCGGCCCCTACATTTCCTTCAGATTTTTTTTTTTTTTTTTTTGTAATCATAACAAGACGGATCATGTAAGAGAGAAAGATGTTTGCGTTCAGACTGAACTGTTTGTATATTCAACATTTGAAGTATATTCTATTTTGTTGTACTCTTGTTTCAAAGTGTATTAAAGTAGATTTTACCAATATATATAAAAAGACATTTGGAACCTGAAAGTTGTCATTTTTCCCCAATTCGTTTAAGAGCAGGTTGAAGTTACTACATTTTACACCAGTGAGACCCTACATAGAGAATACAGGGGGTGGCCAAAAATATCGTAAAACGTCTGGTATATGAAATGTTTCATGTTTGACCGTTCTTCATTGAGGAAATCATCCAGATCTTTGAGAGACGAAGGCGGTGGAAACCTAGTTTGCACTCTGCGTTCCTGAACTTCCTGTAAAGGTTGAGATGTCTGGAACTGGTGATTGCCACGTTTGACTTCCACCTACCGACACATGTAACAGAATCAAGGCGGCCTCCAAACGTAAAGCTGCCCATTATATGTGGGGGAAAAGGTAAGATAAGATGCCTCATGAGAAGATGGTACCTTTTCTATTGCTCATGGGTTTTGTGCTCATTAGCATCTTGTATGTTGGCTTTAGATATAAGCAGTTTAGGAATGGCAGCCCTGCCATAAATCACTCCATATTGTTTTTCCCACAGCGTTGGGCCAGCAAGCCCAGTCGGGGTCAGGAGACATAAGTCAGAACACTGAGTCACTCACTCATGGATGTTGAGTTTAGTTTAGTGGAGAAATGGGCCATAGCTAGGGATGGGAAGGTGGTAGAGAGTCGGGATTAGAGTGCTGCATAGGGGGGGCACACCACACCAATGCGCCGTGGGTGTAACGTTTATGCTTGTTATTGAGACAGTCACACAGGTGTTTATACAGTTCTGTGCTCACATTTTTAGACTATATTGTACTTTTCAGTACAATTCTGTTGAGTGAGCAACTATACTTGTTGGTGAACTTTGACTTGCGACCGCTGTTCCTCTTTGCTGATGCAGTTTGTCCATGTTTTTCGCAAATGTCCAGATATTTTAGACTAGACACCTACTGCCTGCCATGTCAAATCATTTTGCAGTTTTTGTGGCTGATGCACCTGCACTTTGGGCATTGACTATTTGGCCTCTTTGAAATGGTGATTGTCAGACCTGTTTTAAAGCTGACAATACTAAATATGATTTGCCTGCTGTGTACCTGCCTTCGAACTTGTGATTTAGTTACCTCAAACTTGCTCCTTTTTATGTGTTATGTTTAGTTTGTCCATCCCTTACATATCAAAAACTAGGAAGTAGCACTTAGATTTAAAGGGGTAGTTCGGATTTTTTTGATGTGGGGTGTAAAGTACTATAATATAGTAATACTGTATTGTAGAAGCAATGGTGATCAGGGGGGAAATAAATCAAACCATTATACTGCAAAAACACTTTATTCTCATCCACTCTGTAGTACATTGGCAGCATGAAGTTCAACTGTCATTACAGTTCATCAAAAACACTCGATCTCAGCATTATTTTCAACTGATAAATAAAAAAACGAAACAGCATGAGTGTTTGGGGTTAAGGTACAATCATTTGCAATAAAGGCATCAAAGAACAGGCTTTTACACAAAGTAGGTGTCATATAAGTACTATTGGTACTTAGTGTCTCAAGTATTGTGCAAATCGGATGAGTGTCTGTACATATGTCCTGTGGTTTTAGCCAGCGGTGTCTTTCTCCCAGCTTTCAGTCAGTGCACAGCCAGCGGTGTCTTTCCCAGAGCTTTCAGTCAGTGCACAGCTGTGCAAAAAAGTGGACCCAAGTACGAACTATTGTACTTTAGCTACAAATGCTCTGAAAAGCCCAATTCAGTGGTTTCATGTATTAAAATATCCTTACATTTTAGAAACGTGCATGTCTTTTGGATAATAAGTTTGCTGACATTTCACGTTTCTCAAAATCTGTGCACTAACTGACTGAACCTACAAATCTTCATGTAAAAACACCCATTCAAATGAAATTCTTACATGATGTGACATCAGCAGCAGCATAAATGGAGTCCACTAACTCTTTTCTACACTCTCACTTTTCCATGTTGGTGGAGGCCAACAGCATCTTGTAATCCTACGACAAAATTGAAGATCTGACCGAAACCAACTCCGTCCGTTGGTTTCAATGTTTCAGTGATTTGGGATGTCTGGTACCAGGCTAGACGTCAGGGTAGTGTTAAGGTAGCACTTGCCTACCACCATGGAGACCTGGGTTCAATTCCCAGCAGCGGTACTTCCGACTTGGTTGGACAAACTTGGCCGTGTCTGCGGGTGGGAAGCCGGTGGGTATGCGTCCTGGTCGCTGCACTAGTGCCCCTTGTGGTTGGTCGAGGTGCCTCTTCGCGGGGGAGGGGAACTGGTGGGAATAGCGTGATCTTCCCACGTCTTACCGGTGAAACGCCTTAGCCCGGTAAACCAGCCCGGTCACGTGAACTCATTCCATTTCGTTTTACCAGACCGTCTGGCCTCAAGCCCTGGGAGGGTATTTACAGAAATTGCAAAGCGTTCTAGCCAATCAGCCTCGTAGTTGACATCGTAACGGGCCAATCAGGAACGCCGCTAGGAAAACAATGATGGCTGCCTCCATGCCTGTCCGCCTCGAGGACTAATGTCGAGGTTCGTCGAGTTTAAACAGCCATAAAGTGCAGTTATTGCAGAAATAGACTCAATAACAACAATTAAACAAGTACAGGAGTGTGCAACAGAAGGAGTTGTCTGTCAAGACAAGTACACCCGCCCAACTTCCGCCCACTGCAAACACTGGGTGAAAGCTTAAGGCCAGATGGTCTGGTAGAACGAAAAGAAATGTGAGTTCACGTGACCAGCGGGTTTACCAGGCTAGAAACTCCTCGCTGTCAGGTGAAAAGAAGCAGCTGGTGACTGCATGTGTCAGAGGAAGCATGGGCTAGTCTACAACTGTAAGCGAAAAAAGAAGGAGAGCACGCACATCCACTCTGGGTAGCAGGTACAGGACAGTTGACCAGCATCAAGAAAAAAGTCCGGACACTGCCTAGACTTAGAGACACTTCATCTCTGATGAAGATCGAAATGATCAAAACATTGATGCAACAATAAATTGACTGGGACTAAGTCTACGCAGTTTGCGGACTCTAGTTTTTTCGAGTCTACCAATTCTCCCCAGATCGGCAGAGGGGGTGGAGCAACGACCAGGACAGCAAAGGGAATTGGCCAAGTACAATTGGGGAAAAAATGGGAGAAAAATCAGAAGAAGAAAAAAACTTGATAAAAAAAAAAGTTTCAGTGATTTATATTTGCACGTCTCACATGTGGGGACACAACAACAGTTCAGCTTTAGTGTTGAGTCAGGGGAGGTAGGACTTCTTTGTTGCAGTGTGTGATCTTGCAGCTTGAGTGTCATAAGTTACCTGGCCTTCTTCATCACAGTAACCCGCCTTCCACTGACACAAACTCGCCAAGTGAAGCCGACCCAGAGGCCACAAGTCTCTTCTCAAGTTTGTCCCTTCCTGTTTTTTTAGTTTGCACCTTCCTCAGTCTTTCACTCCTCCTCTTTAAAGCTGAAGTCACACACCAGAGAAAGATGGTCAGATGGATAATTATAGGATGGAAGCCTGTTTGGCCCAATCTGCTCCTCGGTGGGCATGTCCAAAACCGCCTCCACACTCAGCTTGCTCTGAGAGTACCAGATGTAGTCCAGTGTGCTGCAGCATTCCCCCGTAGGCCGAATCTTCCACGTCGTGTACTCTGGCTCCGTCAAACCGTCCCGGCTAAGCTTCTTATAGGCCGAGTCCAAACCGAGAGGCGACGAGGCGAAGCGCTGGTAAACGTCCTCGGTCGGGACGGCGTTGAAATCGCCGCAAATGAGCAGAGGCGTGTCGATGGCGGGAGCGCCTGGAGGGCCACCGGGGCGTTTCTGGACGAAGTTGTGGAGTTGGCGCAGGAGGTCGGAGCCCTGGGAGCTGCGGAATCGCTCCCAGCCGCTGCGGGCCTTCAGGTGCGTCGCCGCCACGCACAAGCATCTCCCTGTGAGCCGACACCGTAGCATCGTCACCACGGCAACCTGGGGCAAGAGAAGAGCACGTCAACTGTCAGAGGTACTTTGGAATGGCTTTCTATCTAAAGGTACACCTTCTGAAACATCAAATTATATACATTATATTACATTATATTACAAAATATATACATTCAAGCACTTTCAATGCCCCATGTCTATTTACAGTATGTCTATTTTCAAAAACAATACCTTGATTTTTTTCTTCTTCTACAATTCCAAAACTTTCAGATTTCAAAGACCCGTGGGAACCTTGTACAAAGGTTTAGTTAGGCTACGGCTCAGACAGTAATGTTTTAGTCACTGCACAAAGTTAAAGTCCACTGTGAATTTGAACACATTCTATCCATCATACACACACCTGGTTTGTTGGAATCAGCATGGCGGAGAGACGTATGCCCATGCTGTCCAGCAACTCGAAGCGCGACTGATCGAAGAACAGTGCGCAGCCATCTGGTCCGTTGTTGCCCTCAACATCCAAACACGGCGACCAGGGCTTGGGGCAGAAGTTGCTGCTGTATCCCAGGCCCGCCAGGATTGGCTGGAAGGTGTCATAGTAGTGGTCTACTTCCTGTAGACACAGGATATGAGGTCGGTATCTGAGGATCTCCTCTAAGATGAGGTACTTCCTTTGCGACCAGCTGAGGGCCTCCGGGGGACACTGGACAAAACTGTCAACTCCCTCACCCAGCGCTGCAGGACACGAGACAGAGGAGAGATCTCACTTAAGCATTAAGAAGTCAGACTTGAGCCTGTACGTTCTATTTTTAACATATACTGTATGTGATATGGGGCAATGCTGCGTTCATGTCACATCTGAAGAGGAAAAACGGGATGAGATCTAGTTTCTGCAACTTGGAAGCGTTCCTGCGTGTTTAAGGAGAACACCGGTGTCATTTAGAGTTGAAGCCAATTTACTTCTGTCTATGTCTACTTTACATTTCCCTCAATGATGTTGTAATGCCATATATAATTCGATTGTTTTTAAACATTTACTCGTTTTCATGGTGTTGTTGCGACGCCCCAAATAAATACGTGAATGTGACAGAGGAAAAAGCGAAGAGACATGTTTTGAGGGATTCTTTTCTGGCAGAGACTTCCATTTCTCCCTGTGGGCGTCAGGTGTCCGTGACAGTTGTTTTTCATCCTGCATAAGAATGACTGGCAGCAAATGGCTTCTTCTGAAGGGAGGAGAACCCTGATGACCAAGTATGTGCAGATAGTACTATAGTCAATAATGCAAAGGAGAGGGGCAACCTAGATTATTGGCTCAAACTTTGAAAAACAAAACACTGAGATTGTCTTTTAATTCACTGAAATGCCCACATCCAAAATACTCATATAAACTAACTGCAGCAGATATCACTAACTTTTTGTAAGCAGTTGATTCTATTTGTGTGAATAGAGTATAACTGCCCATTTAGATTTTTATCATCGTGGACATCACTGGATTCACTGCCATGTTTGCTGACTGTGTTGACACACCTCCGCAATTTGTGATGCCAAGTGGGACAAATCGTCATACTTACTACTGTTTACCGGCAGATGTGAATGCTTTTTCCCCAGGCAGCAGGTCATATTTGGGTAAATCCGACGTGACATGAACGCGGCATTACACGCAGTCGTAAATCTAAGCAAGAGCGTAGCCTACCTTGGGCCAGTATGTTCCACTGCATCACCCTGATGGGGCTGCTGGGGGCGCCGTCTCCATCACTGGGGTGGATGAAGCTCCTGTGGAACCGAGGCGGCCGGTCCCTCAGTGCCTCCTCACACTGCCGGAGCAGCTCCAGCGGGTCCGGGGGACACACAGGGACGCCCTGCTGCTCCTGCAAGGAACACATGACCACCATGCACATTGGCTTAAATGTACGTCTTGTCTCCCCCCCCCCATCCATCAAATCAGTTTAACACTGAAAATTGATACACAAGGCAAAGACAAGGCACAATGTATTTATATACAGGGTTCCAACACATAAAAAAAAATATATATATATACTTTTCCAGAATTTGATTTATTTTGAAGATCTTGTCTGGTGTTCAATATGATTTATGCAGATAGACATCTTGCCCCTGCTAACTAGGTCATATCACTGTATAGATGAAGATTGTTCTTGACAGCCAAAAATATCTGAATATCTGAGATGATCGGCAGGGTTCCCTTCTAAAACTCCATATTTTTCAGACAGACCCTATGTTCTTGACTGGATGTGATTTTGGTCAGTGTTTGATATAATGCATGCTGACAGCAGCTGGGTAATAAGAGCATCCCTCTATCTGAACATTGTTCATCATATCAACAAAAATGGTGGACTTAAAGTGGCTCTACAACTTAATACATTTTTCTATACTTTTTCAGGCTTTCTTTTTTAATTCCCAAACGATTCCAGACCTGTAAATGATCAAATTAATTTTTAATTATATACATATATAAAGAATGACGTGGTCACCTGGCAGAAAGCTGGATCCAGGTCCGTGTCTGGATGCTGCTGATGGGGGTTGAGGTGGGATTCGGGGAGAGGACGGCTACTGCTGCTGAAGGTCTGACTCAGGGCGTTATACAGCCGGGTGACGCCTCCACCCATCGGACACACTGGAGAGGAGAAGGAACACAGGGATGGAGAAGGGAGGTGGGTGGGTTTGGAGAGGGGGGGAAATAAGTTCATTAAGTATATTTGTAATTATTGAGACTTACTCTGTGCCCTAAAACCTGGAAATTAAGTAAAGTCACATTTACGGCAATCCTGGCCCCCACTGACAAGCAGGTGGTGCTGTGACACAAATCCTCAAAATTCACAAAGTTGTCAAGCGATTAATTGGAGAGTCATTTGAGTGGACATTTCTGACTAATTAACTCTACATTGATTCCTGCCCTCTTAGCTTTTTATTGCATCTGCCAGCAGGTGATCCTATACCACTTATTCAAACCCCTTGTAATTCGCCCAGCCAATCAGGTGCCAAATGATGAGCTAGTCCTGCCAGGTGACAGACTGAACATCAAGAACAGTCAAATTATTCTGCCACTGATAAACCAATTTGTCTATACGGCATCACTGTCTGGAATGTTGAACTATGGGATTTAGGAAATTGATTTTTTTTGCAGCAAGATAATGCACTATGATGACATGTGTCTGCCTGAGCTCTCCAGTGACCTACATCGTTGTAATCAATGAACCTGTTGACCAGACAAGGAATTTCACTGAAAGATTTCTATTTACGTACTATGTTTGTTGACCTTCAGTCCTGAACCCCGGTCAGATTATTATGGTCTGTTGGTTGAGAGTAGAAGTTAAAGTAAAATAACGATAATCTCACACAGATTTGGCATGCAGTCTTGCCTCTCTCTCTCCCCAGAGGGTTTTCATAGTCCTCTTCACTGGCTGATTACAACTCTGTTCACCTGTGGGTGTGGGCTCCTCCACTCTGTTAACTGAACTTTCTGGACCACAGTAAGAATAGCTGTAGCATTTGCTGCAAGCTAAACTAAACTAAACCTGTGGGCTCCTGCACTCTGGAGTTCTCCATGGTCCTGAACCTGTCCATTTTGGCCACTAATTAGCCATTTTTGCCCATTTAGATGGCCCTAATTGCTTAGCCTAATTCAAAAATCCAGCTCCATTAGGCCACCCGCAGAGATGCTCTTTACACTGAAAGATTCAGCATGATCACATGTAAAATGGCATAGCTGTGGCCGAACACAATTCTGCTCTTGCGCCGCGCGCGCACACACACACACACACACACACACACACACACACACACACACACACACACACACACACACACACACACACACACACACACTTTGCATTCTTATAGGATTATAGGATGCCACACTATACTTGTGCTGTAATAGCCTATTCTAAAAGCAGCATTCTAAGTGTATTAACCATTGATATTCCCAGTTAACCTCCTAACTGTTCTGCACAGCATTTCAGCATTTAGGCTACCAACACAGCATTTCATGTTGCAATCCTGTACCATAATCCAAGGTGAACAAGTGATGTAGGCTACTATAACCCACGAATGGTGATTACAGAGGACATCAGACAGCCAGGACCATTCACCACACAGCTAATCTGTTACAGGGTGGTGTTACAGTGTGGGTTTGTCACACACTGATCTCTGCTCCAACCTGACAAACAAATGTGCTAACTTATCTCCTCAGCTCCTCAGCCTACGACCGGGAGGACTGGGAGAGGTCAGACCCTGGATGACGACTGGAGATTTAGGATCTGTTCGTGTGTTTGCGTTAGATAGACACCAAAGAACTTACAATATTGCCAAGAAGTCCAAGCTAATAGGTCGATCCATTGCAACATTTCTTTTTACATCGGCGCGCCGGAGCATTGACTGCAGGAGCCGAAGCCGGAGTAGTAGAGCTATGCCTCCGCCATTTTGGACTGAAGGAGAGACTACCGTAATGACGCCAGCAAAACGTCCCGCCTACAAAGTGCAGTAACAAAACGTACCTCTACCGAAACGGCCTGTGCCCTGTGGTCATGATGGTGTGGCTGTCATGATTCTGTGCTGTTGTCCTATTGGCGCAAGGAGGCGTTTTCAGTCCAAAATGGCGGCAGCGCTGTTGTCATAAAAAGCAGCCGTTTTGTCTCTCCTGGCTTCTCTTTGTCCACACTATACATTTTAAAACGAAAACGATCTCCGTCCATATGAGCGTTTCAGAATTCGCACGCACATCACGTGACCATTCACATGGGCATGCGCGCTGATGTAAGTAGGAAGCAGCAGATAATAACGCTAGTCTATTTGGCGCGGTTAGCTAGTTCTCACTCAGTTGCAGAAAATACTACGAAGAAAGAAGCATGGCAAAAAACTTTGCTTGGACCGACGACGAAGTGGAACTGTTACTGAGAGTAACACTTGGCTATAAGGCGGTCAAGGCGGCGGAAAACATCGATTGGGAGTCGGTGCAAGCCAAATATGCCGACATACTTGAACTCTACCAGGAGAGTTATCCATCGCCGGAGGAAGCCTTGGCAATGGGAAAGCACTACCCAAACAAGAAGAAGAAGCGTGAAGTCACAAGAGGTATGTAGGCCTAGCTACAATGTTTTTGCTAGATTTTTTTAATACAAAAAAAGCATCTCATGTTATTAAACTTCCTAATCCTATGTCACATACACATTTATTTTGTGTTGGCGGGGGAGGGGTGCATTGGGTATAGTCCACTCCATACAAATTGTTGAACTAATTGTTCCTGGGGAGGAAGGGGAGGTGTGGGGTGTCTAGTCAAAGATGAACCTTAGTCAACGCAGCATTTTTCAATGCTGCATGCCTCAACAGCCCATATTATCTGCTCATATTTGACCCATCACATGACAAATGTCATTTTTGTTTTGTGTTCACAGGTCAATTGACTTCCAAAATCAAGGCCATACGACACAAATACAGGCAAGCAGTCGAATCGGGGAAAAAACATGGTCATGGGCGAGTAATCCTGAACTACTTTGGGCTCTGTGAGTCCATTTGGGGAGGATCTCCTGATAATCCTGATACTCCCGTCATATACGAGGGCATCGACACAGACGACGTGAAGGTGGAGGCCGTGGAAACGATGGCCAGCTTGCCTGACGCTGACGCTGGGTCGCCGTCCGCGCTGGGTGGGGACGGAGGTGCCGAGGATGCTGTGTCTGCAGAGGAGGTGGCGAATGGAAGCCAGCGACTCTACACTACCCCGCTTGCCCACCGGAGAGCAAAGCTCAAGAGAAAACTCTCCGTGGATTCCATTGCACAGGAGGATCTGGACATTAAGAGGCGGCTCCTTCGACGATTAGAGGCGACAGACGCCGAGTTCCTGCAGACAATGGGCCGGTGGTCCTCTTCCATGGACCGTCTGAACTCTAATATCGAGATGCTGGTGCAGCATATTGTGGGTTCAGGTACTCCACGCTCACCGCACACCATTCACCAGCCACTCCTCAGGATCCGCAACTTCATTGATAAAATTATCCCACCAGGCACGGGTCCTTCCCAGCCTCACCCAAATCCGCTGTTCTGTCAATCTCCGTTTCCCCATTGAGATCTGTTTCCCTCGAGCGCTAAGGCTCAACACAAACTTTTTTTTTTTGCAAGTTTTCTCTGTAGAATGTTGTATTATAGAAGTGAAAGGCAAGTTTCATGACTGTCGTGTCTACTTGTTATATTTTGAAAATGGGATAACAATGTTTTTTTTATGCCTTTTAATAATACAACCAACTACTGTTAGACAATTTCTATCAAGAAATAATATTATATTGTAAGTTTTCATTTTGAATTTGGTAGGCTTTTGGAAGAAATTTGTGCTCATTCACATTAGGGCTGACTGTGCAAAAAACTTTATACAGCCGAGTGCTGAGTGATTATTGCAAGATCCCCCCCCAGATGCTGTATCGATTTTCCAGCCACTCGTATCGATACATTAAAAAATATTTGTGTTTTAAACAGATTTACAAGGTCCTTAAATCCCGGTGATCTAATACATTGGAATGGAAATTTTGAATTAAATTGTTTTGACTCAATTTGTCCACCGAGTTATCAGTATGATGTGATGTATTAGACAGCAAGTTGTATCAGCTCTATTTTAAAAGTTTCAGTAAATCATGTAGAATATTGCTGTGTATAGCAGTATGCATCATGTCGCAATGTATCGTGTGATAGTTATATTGTGAGTCACAATACGTGACCCATGTATAATGGCACGTATCGTGAGGTCCTTGCCAATACCCAGCCCTAATTCACATAACTGTGATAGGCTAAATAGGCGATTGTTCTCAAAAGTTCTGCGTTCATATTGAACAGAGGGGGAACAGTATCTGACGGTAACATTCTCAGCTGTCAGGATGAGTTCCCTCTGCTATGCGGGGCTAGGGGGGAAACCGATCTCGGCGGGAAACAGAGTTCGACACAACACCGGCACTGCATGTCGGGCTGACAACACCACTGGACACAGGAATTTGTCTATTAATGTCTATAATATTAGCTTGCTTAATGCACACGTAGGCAGTAGTAGTAACATTATAAAATGCATGAATGGATTTAACTGCACAACAGCTGCTAGCAAAGACGACAAGATCAGCGATGCCTGTCATTTGTTATCCATGTTGAATTAACCACTGGTATTCAAGGCTGATGTTTGTTTTCTTTCGGAAAAGCGTCATGTGATAGGGGCACGACGAATCAGGGAAGGACACACGTGGCCCAGACTAAAACGCAATCACAGAGTTTCCACACTAAGCAGCGTTTTGAAAAGTCTCTGTTTTAGGGGTTCAAAAACGGCGGAGTAGTGTGGACGCTAGGCTTAAACGTAGCAAAATATATACATTTTAAAATGAAAACGTATTCATGTGGACAGTTGACAAGACTTAACTCCACGAATAGCTGCCCCCACCATCCTTCCCCAATACAAACAAAACCTGCCGTCAGATAAGCTTTAATACATCTATTTCGACAACAACAATCGCCGCTCTCCTCACTGATGGGCTCATTTGCTGATGTAGGTCAGATGTGAGGCACCAGTAGACTTTGAGACTGTTTCATAAGCAGTTAAAAGTTCTCTGTAGCTGCTCTAAACATGACAGTAGAGAAAGACTACTGATATATTAGCCATACATAATTATGTTATGGATGAACTCAAAACACCCACGGGTGAAAGACTCACCCCATTATGGCCTGAGCAATCTGAACACTCTTCAAACACATTGTTACACTCTTTGCAGGCTGATGGAACATGCATTCTAAAACGTTTGTGGGGGTTGGTAGCCTCAACATTAGAACCACTGCTTTAAAACATTGTTACCATCAATCTCTTGTGTACGAGCCTACGTTATCGTTCATTTGACAACAAGCAAATGTTGGCGGTAACGTCGCAAACGAAACATACAAACGTATCGACCAATCAAGTAGTGCTTATTTTATGAATGGTAATGAGTTTGTCCCCTGCCAACCAGAAATTCGCGACCTACTCTAGAACGAAATAAAGACTTGCTCTCTCTTACCCATAGTCTCCATCGCTGTCGACAGATACCTCCACTTGATTGGTCGTCCTTTATGCCTCCACTTATAGTGCTTTTATGAGCCTCACAGTTGTGTTACCGTCAGCTGAAGTGAGCCTTTTGCTAAGCCGCAGGTGTTGTGCTGTAATGGGGGACAGTGACAGATGTGTTGTCACCGTGGGTTCGCTTTGTTCTGACTTTAAAAAAATAACTGTTCACTGTTTCCTATCGACCTCAGGGAGGGAGGGAGGCAGGGACAGATCAGGAAGTATACGTCATCAGCCCATATGGGGTATTACAGGTCATGTGCTGCTGAGGGAGGGTGGGAAGGACACACACTGCGCAATACAAACCACTGCTCGCTCTCTCTTACACACACACACACACACACACACACACACACACACACACACACACACACACACACACACATACACACACTCACAGTGGGTGTGGTAGACAATATTGCTGATAGAAGATGACTTGTACCCTGGCGCACGCACACACACACTCTGTTAGACACACACTGTCTCACACACACAGTGGGCGTGTGGTAGGCAATATTGCTGATAGAACATGACTCGTACCCTGGCGCACACACACGTCACACACACACACACACACACACACACACACACACACACACACACACACACACACACACACTCTCTCTCTCTCTGTTAGACACACACTGTCTCACACACACAGTGGGCGTGTGGTAGGCAATATTGCTGATAGAAGATGACTCGTACCCTGGTGCACACACACACACACACACACACACACACACACACACACACACACACACACACACACACACACACACACACACACACACACTCTCTCTGTTAGACACACACTGTCTCACACACACACAGTGGGCGTGTGGTAGGCAATATTGCTGATAGAACATGACTCGTACCCTGGCGCACACACACATCACACACACACACACTCTCTCTCTCTCTGTTAGACACACACTGTCTCACACACACACAGTGGGTGTGTGGTAGGCAATATTGCTGATAGAAGATGACTTGTACCCTGGCGCACACACACACACTCTCTCTGTCTTACACACACTCAAACACAAAAATGACTGAATGAATTGGAGTGGAGGATAAGTAATTTTCCATGGCGTGTTAAAAGCAGAATGAGTCAGCTGTAACATCATTCACTGCTGGACAATTACTCAACAATAATTGCAAAAAAAACTGAAACAAAGAACTAAGGCCATCAATTAGTCTCCCAACAAGTGTGCGTGTGTGCTGCAAGAACTTCCTCAGTTGGCACTGTGTGCCAATGCCCAGGCCACACATAGTACTACTGTACCATTCAACGTCACTACAACGTTACTTAAAATGCTGTGATATTTTCCGCTCATTTCCCCCCAAACTTGTGCTCACACAGGCGAACGGATTTGGGATGTGGATATTTATTGATCAGTAATGTGACTGTGATCCTGTGTGCTTCAAGAAAATGACACTCTGTGTATTTAGCAGGGTCACTGAGAATAGCATGCAATGCAGTGAATATTGTGTAACTATGGAGTGATATGTCAAATGTATTCTACTCTGCGTTGTACGTGAGGTGCTGCTGTCCTTAGGCCATGTATCAGCATTACAGTGAAAAGAGTGAAGATAGCAGGTAGAGTGGAGCTGCATGGTCCGGTGTAGATCAGCAGGAGGAGGTGGATACAGACTGTTATCTGTCTGTCTGTAGCCAAGCCAACATCAATCTTTGAGAAATCACGTCCAATCAGAATGTGAAAGGGGGCGGAAAACACTCGTTATCAACTGCCTGCTAACCTCTGCAAGGCGTCGGTCTGTCTCTGTCTCTGTGTCGTCGACTCGTAACCAGGACAGTCATTTCTCATTTGTGAGCAAAGTGATTCTGATTTGGAGCTTTTATGAGCAGAGACAAAGCCGTGTTATTCTGACTCTGATCCCTGGCTTAATCCAACCGAATGGAGCGAACGGGTCACGTATTCATTTTCCACTCTGCTGCTTTGACGTCAGCACATCAGAGCCCTGAGCATCATGTTAAAGGGCTCCAGCTCTGAGAGGACTTGTGAGTGTGTGTGGTGACTCATCTCCCCCAGACTCCTGACTGCCAGTCAAGGCATATTATGGTACAGGCTCTGGCATTTCA